>NW_018020672.1:534912-604945 GCF_002006095.1 Pseudomyrmex gracilis | reverse complement strand
CTCATGTATTTGTCAACAGAGTTGTTGCGTTTTTTCTTTCTGTGTGCTAACAATTTTGGCGGTGTTTCCGTATTGTAGCATTTCTGCAAACAATTTCTGTTACCAAGGTCTGCGCCGAAATTGTCAAAAACAGAAATTGTTTGCTGGGTATGTTTATCTACATTTACATATACAAAGTTGGTATACAGCATCAAGCAAAGTATAATTGAAGTGTAATAGAAGTTGTTCACCTTCATTGTGACATACTCAAAAGCGATCGTTCGTATTCTTCAATTGCAGAATTATTTACGATATGATGCGAGATAGTTACGATTACTACTGTGAATTATTTTTAATGTTTGACGCTTTTTTCTTATTTTATTGGATCAAGACAAAGTCTCGAATGAAAATGTTTGTTACAGCGTGCGGCACGCTTCCTGCCAAAAATATTTCGTCTTTCTTGAACGGTTACCGGTCTAATATCGCGGATTTTCCATGGCACGCTTCGTTGTACCGCGGTGAATCGAAGACATATATTTGCGGAGCATCCATCATCAAAGAGAATCTTTTAATAACAGCTGCCCATTGTGTGTACAGTGAGCGAGATAAACGACCAATTGATCCTACCAAGATTCACATAATGACAGGAAATATTTACAGACATTTCGACTTGTCTCACAACGAAACCATCGTTCAGAAAAGACAGGTTTTATAATGTACACGTAACATATGCGTATCTATACGCGCTCGGTTCTAAATAGTCAAATGGTTTTTTTGCAGGTTTCCAATATTTACTTTACGTGCAATTACATAGATTCGAGAGGAAGTGTCGGAGCGGAGATCGCGATATTACAGGTTGACAGACCGTTCGAAAAGTCGGCGTATCTAATTCCTATATGCATCGATTTGTTTAATGCCTTGCCCGTACTGAAACAAAACAGTACAATAAAGTTGCCGGCATTTGATAGGCCGTCCGCAACTAGTACCTCCAGCGGGATGTTGCAGGCGCTGGAGGTGTCGTATAGTTCTATCGATCAATGCACATCTGCGGCGCAAAGTGCTGACATAGAACAGTATCTTCGTTCACATGACAAGTTCTGTGCGAGATACACGAACGGTCAGTGAAAACATAAAACAGAGAAAAGTTAGGACTGATATTGTATGGATAGTGTAACCATTGTATAAATACAACTTGTACAAATATTTCAGGTTCCTTCGTGTGTGACGGTGACAGCGGTAATGGGGTAGTTGTTTTTAGTGATGGTTTGTGGTATCTTCGGGGTGTTGTTACTTCCTCACTAGGCTTGATAAAAGAAGTAGCGGTCATTCGCTGCAACCACAATATGTTTACCATATTTACACAAATATCTAGCCATGTTTCGTTTATACATGATATATTATCAAAATTAGAAAGAAAACAGCAACCTACGTGCTCAACTGGAGATTTTACATGATAAAGAATACAAAAAAAAAAGTATTTTTAAGTTGCTAACAAAATATACTAGTGGTTTTCGAATGTGAAAATGAAATGTTAATTTTGTGCTATATTTGTACTGCTGTTAGGTATTGGAAGTGACTGTACGCTTAAATGTGAAAGTGAAATGTCGTTAAATGGAATATCTAAAACTACTTAAAAGCAATAAGTTTTTACTTATGTAACGAAGATTAAGAGTAGTTTCACATTTCTGACAGAGCACTTCTTCACTTTAATATGAAAGTAATTATTAACTGTATAGTATTTTTAATAAAACAATAAATTTTTAATGAACAATATTTTACTATATATAAAACCTAGCTTACTAATATGAGTAATAAATACAGTACAATAGTAAATATTAGTCACTTAATTATAACATCAATTATCTCAATGACTGTGATAAAAGTGTCCAACAATTTTGAGTATATTCATATATATGCTTTATTTTTGCTAGCATTTTTGCAACATTGCCATATAAAACAAACTCTGCATCATATTTGATGTCTTTCTGCTAACGAAATTTGTAACAAGCATTTGGCAAAATATGTTTTGACAGATTTGGTTATCTGGGTTGCTACTAAAAATTTATTCAAGCTTGGTGACAAAACATAAAAGCAACTTGGTTGCAAAAACCAAATAACGATGTGACGTGTTGCGCAGATCTTGCTTCATAGTTGGCGTCAATTTGGTCTCAGACCAAACTATGTTTCAATACAGGGTTGGGACAGTTACTTCTAAAAAGTAACGCGTTACCGTTACTCGTTATGCATTGAAAAAAGTAACTCGTTACCGTTACTCGTTACCGATTGTAAAAAGTAACGCATTACCGTTTCTTAGAAGTAACGAGTATAGAATCGTTACGTTCCGTTACTAAAACTTGATTCCATAAAAGATCATTTGACTTTTTTTTACATGTAGAATAACAGTAGAAAAAAATGAATTTTATTAATAAATTTAAACTTGTATAAAGCATATTTATAGTTTTATAATTTTAAAAATACATAAAGATATATATTTTTAACATTAAAATATATTAAAAAATTTTAGATACATTTGAGAATTTCATTTTATCATAAATGTAAACTTAACAATAAAACTTAACAATAAAAACAATGAAATATGACATATGTGATATAAATAATCTTAGTACTTATTAATAAGACAGAAAAGAGAGTAGGCACAAATGTTAAATACAAATAATTTTTAAGTAAATTTTAGATAATTTATACAAGTGTAATAACACACATTTAGGATAAAAATGACCATTTTCGGAGTTTTAATTGAAATGAACAGATGTCTTTCTTTCCTCAGAATAAGATATATGTGTATGTCCTGTAAATGAATAATGTAAAGGTAGATAAGATTTTTATTTAGAGACACCCTTTTAAAGATATTTTATCACGAAAAAGTTCTTAAAGATATCTCTTTTGAAAGATATTTTTAAAAATACAGTTTGTTTATTTTTAATAAAAGTTGATGTTTCATCATATCATCATATAAACGACTTCTTTGTGGTGTTAGTACTAATCCTCCGATGCCGAATAATCGTTCAACGGCTGCACTACTGAGAACCAGGGTTGGGTTATTCGAGCATTATCTATAGTTTTTTACATTTTACAGTTTTTTACGGTAAAATACGTAAAAAACGTATAAAATACGTATAAAACGTATAATATTTATCGAAGTATACTATTATGTTTGTAGAAATGCAAATTACATTTGTCAACAAAGTTTTTAAGCTTGTTGATTGGCCTAGAATAGAAAAGTACTAGAAATTCAAAAATTTTTTTATCCTGTAAGGGCCATTACACATAAAATTCCTTGATAATTTGGATGACAAAAGTTTTCTGCCAATGCAATTGGAGTGATTATTTTATTATTACTAGCCTTAATTCGATAAGTGAGGTTGTTGTTTAATGTTTCTAAAGTCAACCAATCTTCAACAATATCTGCAAATGTTGTACATGAATTTTCACATTTCTCTATAATTGAACGTATTGATCCATACAAGTCCAAAGAATCGTGTAATTCTTGCTCGAATGTTTTGTCGAAAAGTATACTGACAACAGTTCTTTTCAATTTATATACGTTTTCGCCGACAATTTGTCTCATAGCTGCAAAATTTTTTTTACAAGATGCATACATATCATGCAAATTATCACAAGAGGTAGTATTCGATAATATAATTGTTGCTGTATCACGTTTCAATAAATCTTCTTTCAAATCTAAGAATTCAACAANCAGATAACGAACTTTATCTACAAAATTTTCATTTAATAATACTTTTTTTAATGATAATGCAAAGAATAAGTTGCAATTTAAAAACCACAAATTATTTTGTTCACTAGTTTTTAGTGTATGNTAATCTTGATCTGTGATTACAGAATAAATCATGACAGAGTATTTAGTTTTAATTATATGTAGTGCTTCATTAATTATTTCTTCTAAATTGCACAAGATATCCCATCTCCTTAAATAGAAGGTCTTTCCTTGGATAACTTTAACAAAAGTTACAATTTGCTTGCAGTTTTGAAATGATGTTTCTTTAACCATCAAAATTCTATCACAATTGACTAACGTAGTCAATAAAATTGCTGTTTTCCGCTTAAAAACTGCAAGTTGATTGGCTATACATTTTTCGAACCAAAATCTCGGACCGATTTCTAGCAACATGGATCATGGATGTTGGACTTAAANATTTANTATACACATGNTGTAGAGATGGCGCCACACGAAGTATAATATGTATAAAATTAAGCGATGTATTATACTGTACAATACCAAGTATAATACAATGTAAAATACCTCACGTATAATACGTGCCCAACCGTGCTGAGAACTTCCCAGTAGTAATTACTCATTTTTCAGTATAAGTATTGATTACATAAAATTAAACAATTTTCTATTGTGATTACTGTTAATCAAGAAACAGTAAAAATAATTTGTTAAAATTACTCATTATTTAAATAACCAAAAAGTTTGTATTTTGATTACTGATTAGTACAGTAATTAAATAACTTTTCTTTTTGAGTATTGGTTAATCAAGCAATAAATTAATTTTTTATTTCGATTACTGATTAATCAAAAAATATTTTTTTCTGATAAACAATTAATTAAATAATTAAGTAATATTAATTTATTCTTAGTTTTTTGCCGATCCCTGCTGGGAAATGCAATATTATATTCGATAAAGAGTTGTTTAAGTTTTGGATAATCTTGTAACGCTTCAACAATTAATGTTTTGGATTTAAAAAATCTATGCAACTCTTCTTGTGTAGATTCATCTCGTGTTGTTTGTTGACGGAAAACAACAAAGATATCGTTTTCATCGGAATTTAGATCACTCTTTGGAGAATTTTTGTTTGATTGAATCCCAACACGTTTTCTAAATAGCTTTCTGCAAGTTTCCGTTTTTCTCCTGTTATCCAATTCAATTTGAATTTTGGATGTAAGCAACTATTAATTCCTTTTTCTCAAACGTAACATCAAATCTAAAGTTAAATATCAAATCATGAAAAACTAAATTACAATATTACTTTTTAATTATCAAACTGTATGAACAAAATGTATTAAATATTGAAATGTATTAAATACTAATTGAATAAACTCGTGAGATGATGAACCGACATATTTTGATAGATGCGAGCAAAACCACAAAATGTTCGTGTATGTGCTTTTTATTAAATTTCAAGAAAAATTACAGACGAAAAATTTCGATCTCTTTGTTTGAATCTTTATTAATGTACAACAGAAATAATTAAATATTTAATGCTTCACATTGTAAGTGCGCAATCATCTTACAACAATAATTTTTAATTTTAATTAGTTTTGTTTGTACACTGATGAAGATCTAGACAAAGAATCAAACAATCTGTAATTTTTCTTGGAATTCAATGTTATCTGCGATTAGCGTCTGTTTTATGGGCGTCTGTAGACAGGACGTGTTACGCGAAGCTAGAACCGACTTGATAGCCAATCAATATGCTACTTTTCTACAAAAGTATAATGTTGACTGGCATTGCGCATAACGCATTGAAGTGTTTTTCTGCAGGCGCCGTTATGTAAGAAAAATATTGTAAATTTGAAAGTAACGATAAAGTAACGCCTGATTTTGTTACTCGTTACCGAAGAAATGTAACGTTGTTACTGCTTTCGTTACAAATAAAAAAAAGTAACGTCGTTACGGAGTCGTTACCAAAAAAAAAGTAACTGTAACGGTAACGTCGTTACAAGTAACGCATTATTTCCCAACCCTGTTTCAATATGTATCAAGCTTTGCTCGGTTTTTGATAGCAATTTGATGTTACTTTTTGTCGACAAGCTTTGGCAACAAAATCGAAGCCTAATGCGGACACAGTTGATGCCAATTTGCTGAGTAGTTTTGTTTAAAATTGCTGATAATTTGCCAGCAAATTGCGATCAAATTGTTTACTGGGAATATGTACGATTTTCTCTACACACATAACACAAAACACAAACGCGCGCGCGAATACAGATACCATACACACACACACACTAGGTTTATTGGAAAATTCCAGTTACGAAGCGACCGTACAGACCGTTTTTATATAAGTAGTAAGACATATCTAAACGATAAACAGTGAGATATTGATTGACATTGTAACCAGACTGCTTTCCATTATTATGATGAGAAGTGTAACACACATCGCTTTTATTTACGGTATTATACAGTATATCGCAATTGTCAGATATTGCATAATTAATATGGACGAATGTGTGCACCAAATAAGATTCTCTTTATAGTAGAAGTGCAAAACTGTGCAATGGCTTTCTTCAAAAGAATTATTGATTACAAAAGTTTTATTCTCAAAGATTGTTTTACATGATATTTGTTTATCAATACATATGTGGGTGTATAAAAACAAAATGTGAAACTAATAAGTGTTTACTAAGAAAATGAAGTTATTTATCAGTAACGTCAATGATGTGTTAATTCGTGTTTGTTGAACATGAAGTATCTTTAATTTATCTCGGTTAAAAAAAAAGTAGATAAAAAGATCGTAGCATGTAATATATACATGGTTACGAAATAATTATAAAATGTACATCTCGAACTGCTTTTAACTTCTTGTTGTTAGTACACACATAACCGCGCATATTTTTTTCTTTTGAGGAATAACTATCATAGTTTCAAAAACTATAATTTGATTGGACTTGAACTGAAGCAAAGAATTTATCTTGTTTACGTATTAAGTGATACTCAATAAAGTAATATTACACGCATATTACAACGCTCGTATTTTCATGTGCATGCCAAGCTCGTTTTTATATCATTATTATTAAAGATTTCTTTATTGCTTGTTGCTCTTGCGATCAAAATCTGTTATAATTAATAATTTCTTTTATAATCGATTGAGTTTTGTTTGTGATAACGTTGTTTGTGTTCGTCAAATAAAACGTACGCAAACAAAAAAACTACTGTTTCTTTTGTAACATTGACGTAAAAAAATGCAAAACCAACAAAATGATTTGATTTGTATAGTAACCTAAGATAATGCTTGGATTTTTTGCAGCAGTTTGTATTGTTTCTACGTATGCAGAAATTACCAAGTGTGAGTAAGTATTTTTTTTGTTTCGCATGTGTGTATGTGTGTTGCACTATAAATCGCAATACAAAATATGTCAAGTTTCTATTATTACTCTAATTTTACGAAACAGTTTGGAAAGTTTTCGATGCCACAGCGGAGAGTGTATAGCGGGCGATTTGTTGTGCGACGGCAAAGCGAACTGTAAAGATGCGTCCGACGAAACGCAGAGCGAATGTACAAAATCGGACATTTTGTGTCCTTCTTTCGCATTCCGTTGTAACTACGGTGCGTGCATAGACGGAAACTTGATCTGCAACGGTGTTCAAGACTGCATTGACAATAGCGACGAAACGCTTCCTCAATGCAACACTACGGATATCGTCAATGGATCGGACAATCTCTCGCCATGTAAATCCTTTCAGTTCAGATGCGACAACGGACAATGTATTCCCGAAATCGAAGCGTGCGACGGAATCCGGAATTGCGCGGATGGCTCCGACGAAACGCCCGTGTTGTGCAGATCGTTACCGTAAGGATGCAATTTCAATTTATTTTTAGTAAATGTTTGAAATTCAAGTTGAGTTAATAAAAGTAAATGATTTACAACTGACAACTTATTTGCAGGTGTATGGCATTCCGTTGCGCTTATGGCGCTTGTATCGATCGTGATCGACGATGTAACGGAGTGGCCGATTGCGCCGACAGTTCGGATGAAGATCCACAATTGTGCGGATCAATCTGGTCGCAGACGCCTCAACCGTTCCCCACACCAATCACACACCAATCACCACCAACTAGACATCCACCAACTAGACAAACTACGCAATTACCGCTAATATACAGTTCAACAAATTGCATAGCGCCTCCACAACCACAAAACGGACGCTGGATGTTGCATAGGAAACTGTGTTCTGGTAGTGGACAGGNTTGCGTTGTTCCAGAAGGAACAGAACTTCCAACAGCTTCTCAACTTATCTATTCTTGTAATGAAGGATATAAAGTTAACGGTCCTCCCAATATAATCTGTAATTTTGTAGGACATTGGACTACTATACCAGAATGCACAGGTAATGAAATAATAATTTTATTTGTAGTTTTGATGAGTGGAAGAAACACGAAACAAATATTTGAAAGTACAAACTTGCAATCATTTCTGTTGCGATAAAAACTTGATCAAACAATCACACTAAAAAATGTCTTTTGGTGTAGAAATACGCTGCAAAGCTTTGAGCTCAGTGTCCACTGAAGCTACNTGCACGTATAACGGAAAGTGGGCGCCGTGTGAATCTCCAGTTTTACCAGGGACCAGAGCAACGCTGAGATGCAAGAACAGTTATCGGCGAGAAAGCGATCTACAAAGTACATTCGTGATATGTAACGAAGCTGGGAACTGGGATCCAGAACCTTTACAATGTATTGCAGGTTCGATAAAAATAAATAGTTTTGTTACGGTACTAAGCTGTCGATCAAGACCTTTTCAGATACAACTAACGTTACGCTTGTCGAGTGTTCGGTCAACGAAATAGTGGGTACATATACTTAAGATCTTCGCCAGTCGTGTTTATATTGGGCGCCAGCTACGTACACAGGCAAAACTGTGCAACACAGTGTCCACTAGTGTGAGAAAGAGCGTATCAGAGTATTTTACTCATACTAGTGGACACTGTGTTACACAATGTTGCCTGTGTACGTAGCTGGCGCCCAATATAAACACGACTGGCAAAGATCTTAAGTATCCGTAATAGATATAAGAATACTACCATTAAAAACCGAAAAATCTTGAATGTAATCATAAAATATGAAGTACTATATATATATAGCATATTTGTTTACATGTATTTATCTTCCTACTTTGTAATCGAGCTATACGAAAAATGCGGTATCGATTCGGCACTAAGTTGTTATGTACGTATAAATTGAGATAATTCACACAGTTTTTTTATTAGATAAGTAAACATTTTCATTCAGATGCAGAATTAATTTTTTTAATGAGCTATACTGAAATAATAGGAACATGATTTTTTTTTACTTATTTACTCTTTAGCTACGTTTTGTACAAATTTATACGTATGATTTTTTCAGTTTTAAAAAGGTATACAACTTATTTCAAGTAATTTAACATAGAGTATAGTAAAATTTGTGTTCGTACAACGTTTTTTTCAACTATTTGAACTCACTCTTTTCCATTCCGTTTTTCGTAAAGGTACTCGCGATGACGCGCAAAATACTTATGATTGGTATTATGAAATATTTCTACTGTTTGACGGTTTTTCTCCATCTCATTGCAACAAGACAAATTCTCCAATGAAAATATTTGTTGTAGCGTGCGGCAGACAGCCTGCCATCAACACACCGCTTATTGTCGGCGATTTTCAGCCTAATATTACGGATTTTCCATGGCATGCTTCTTTATACCGTGGTTCATCAAAAACGTACTCTTGCGGAGCAACTATCATCAAGGAGAATCTTTTAATAACAGCAGCTCATTGTGTGTACAGTGAGCAGGATAAACGACAAATTAATCCTACCGAGATTAACATAATGGCAGGAAACCGTTACAGAGATTTTGACTTTCCTCACGACGAAACCATCGTTCAAAAGAGAAAGGTTTNTTTAACATGTACATGTAACATGCTAATACGTTCTCAGTTCTAAATGTTCAAATGTTTTTTTTTGCAGGTGAAAAATATTTACATGTGCTTTTACATAGGATCAAGAGGAAATTACGGATCGGACATCGCAATATTAGAGCTTGACAGGCCGTTCGAATTGTCAGCTTATTTGGTTCCTGTATGCATCGATCTGTTCAATGACTTGCCCGTGATAAAGCAAGGCGATANAGGAAAGGTTCCGGGTTTCGGTAGGACATCACCAACTAGTAACTCTAGTGCGATCTTGCAGGCGCTGGAGGTGCCATATGTTTCGATCGACGAGTGCAGGTCTGCGGCGCAAAATGCCGATACGGTACAATATGTTATTCCAAATGACAAGTTTTGTGCGGGTTACACGAACGGTCAGTAAAAACAAAAAAGAGAGTAAAAACATGACTGATATTGTATAACAGTTTTATAAATACGAATTATACAAATATTTCAGGTTCCTCNNCCTGTGACGGTGACAGCGGCAGTGGATTAGTCTTTCCTATAAATGATTTGTGGTATCTTCAAGGTGTTGTTAGCTCTTCTCTCGGTTCTATAGTAGATGGAGTGGTCGTTCGTTGTGACAACAATTTGTATACTATATTTACAAGAGTATCCAGCCACGTTTCGTTTATACACAATGTAATATTAAGTGTAGATAGAAGACAACAACCCATATGCTTAGACAGAGGTTATCATTAATATACATATAATGTATATTACCGAAATATGTTGTTGCAACTCACAAACATTCCACCTTTTTTAACGACTTGTCTTTACGAGATGGCACAGCTACATTTGTGTTGGAAGAAACTAAACCGATAAATAACATTCTTGATTAGTTTATATTAAATATAATCGTATAACAATAAATAAATCTTTTCTGAAGATATTTTTACCATCCATATACAAGTCCTTCAATCGGTGCTCCAAGTTTTCAAATTCTGATTCGTCGCCTGTTGAAAAGGCTTTTTCGCCATCATCCTTCAACAGTTCCGCTAATTCGTTTTCTAATTCAGCATCAGACTCGCTATTGATCAGTGTCTCCGATAAAATCGACTCTCTCTCTTTGTTCTCTAGTAAAACCTATAATTAACGAAAAAGATAGTGTTTCTCTCTTGATGTTATAAGTACATAAAATGCGCAACGTGCAATCTTATTCACCTCATTGATTTCATCCATAACATCTCTGACATCGTTTTCCACTAATTCATCTTTTCCTATTTCCTTCAATACATCAGATCCGGTTTTGTAAGCTGAGAATACAGCTGAATTAGAATGCGCACAAAATTATTAGAAACACAAATGGTGGAAATTTATCTACAAATACATTAGATTATCAAGATCATATGGTGAGAGAAAAGCATTGTTTGGTCTTAAAAATGTGAAATGATATATGACTGTTATATGTGTGTATCTTTCTTTGTATAGTTTATAATCGCAATAAAAGGAAAATTTGGTGACGATTTGACACCCAGTTACTTTTTCAAACATATTGAGATAATTTACATTTTTTTTCTTTGCGTAATTAAAATTTTGCGATACGTACCTCAAAGTACTTCTTTATACTGAAACCTTTACTAACATACTATTGTGAAACAAGAATTATGTATTTATTTTTTATTCAACGTTATATGACTTATAAGTTATATGTATATATATATATGTTTATCTACATTTACATATACAAATTTGGTATACAGCATCATACAAAGTATAATTGAAGTTTAATAGAAGTTGTTCACACTTTTTTTCGACATACTCAAAAGCGTTTGTTCTTATTCCTCAATTGCAGAATTATTGGCGATGTGACGCGCGATAGTTACGATTAATATTGTGAATTATCTCTAATGATTGACGCTTTTTTTTTTATTTCATTGGAACAAGACAAAGTCTCGAAAGAAGATATTTGTTCCAGCATGCGGCAAACTTCCTGCCAAAAGTATTTTGTCTATCTGGAACAGTTATCGGTCTAATATCGCGGATTTTCCATGGCACGCTTCGGTATATCGCGGTGAATCGAAGACATATATTTGTGGAGCATCCATCATTAAAGAGAATCTTTTAATAACAGCAGCCCATTGTGTGTACAGTAAGCTAGAGAAACGACCAATTGATCCTACCAAGATTCACATAATGACAGGAAATCTTTACAGACATTTCGACTTGTCTCACAACGAAACCATCGTTCAAAAAAGACAGGTTTTATAATGTACATGTAACATATGCGTATCTATACGCGCTCAGTTCTAAATAGTCAAATGGTTTTTTTGCAGGTTTCAAATATTTACTTTACATGCAATTACTTAGATTCGAGAGGAAGTGTAGGAGCGGAGATCGCGATATTACAGGTTGACAGACCGTTCGAAAAGTCGGCTTATCTAATTCCTATATGTATCGATTTGGTTCATGCTTTGCCCGTACTGAAACAAAACAGTGCAGTAAAGTTGCCGGCATTTGATAGGCCGTCGGCAACTAGTACCTCCAGCGGGATGTTGCAAACGCTAGAGATGTCGTATGGTTCGATCAATCAATGCATTTCTGCGGCGCAAAATGCTGACACAGGACAGTATATTAGTTCACATGACAAGTTCTGTGCGACATACACAAACGGTCAGTGAAAACAAAAAACAGAAAAGCTACGATTGCTATTGTGTGGCTGGTGTAACCATTGTATAAATATTTCAGGTTCCTTCGTGTGTGACGGTGACAGCGGCAATGGGGTAGTCTTCTTTAGTGATGGTTTTTGGTATCTTCGGGGTGTTGTTACTTCCTCTCTAGGCTTGATAAAAGAAGTAGCGGTCATTCGGTGTAACCACAATATGTTCACCATATTTACGAAAATATCCAGCCATGTTTCGTTTATACACGATATATTATCAAAATTAGAAAGAAAACAGCAACCTACGTGCTCAACATGAAGCTGAAGGTGGCTCGGAGACTTAGCCCGGAACCGCCGAAATGCAGGGACGCAGCGGCCGATTTTAAAAACCCTAATTTTTCCGGAACTCTAACCAACTAAACCTGTTTTTCTTGCGCATGTAGGCATTATTGTAGTCTCGTAACATATTAATTATATATTTAAAAAAAAAATAAATTATTTGAATATTTCTTGTATTATAAACCACAAAAATAAATAGAATATCTATGGTTTCACATATATTATTCGATAAAAACGTTCACGCTTTCTACAAAATGCATATCCACCGTGGTACTGACATTCCAAAGAATATTTGTGCAACTTTTCAGCCAAGTATACATTTGCATTGACGAATAATAAACAAATGTCTATCGTCACTCGAGCGGAATAGCGCTTCTCAAAAAGTTTGAACTTTTTTTTAACATTGAAGGTGTTCGTGCTCCCTAAAACTTACATGTTTACTGCATTTCTACCATTACAAAGAAAATTTGTGCAAATTTTCAGCCACCTGTTCCTTTGCATTGACAAATAATAAACAAATATCTTTCGTCATTCGAGCAAAATAGAGCATCTTAAAAAGTTTGAAAGTCTTTTTACCAACGAAAATGTTCATGCTCCCTGAACATTGACAATCTACTGCGTTTCTACCATTAGTAGCACTATTTGTGCGAAGTTGCAAACGGTTGTTTGCTTGCGTTGACGAATAATAAACAAATGTCAACCGTCACTCGAGCGAAAAAGCGCTTCTTAAAAAGTTTGAACTTCTTTTTAACATCGAAGATGTTCGTGCTCTCTAAAAATTTCATGTTTACTACATTTCTGACATTTGATAAAGAATACAAACAAAAAAAAATTATTTTTAAGTTGCTAACAAAATATACTAATGATTTTTGAATGTGAAAGTGAAATGTTAATTTTGCGCTATATTTGTACTGCTGGTAGGTATTGGAATGACTGTGCGCTTGAATGTAAAAGTGCAATGTCGTTAAATAGAATTCCAAAGATACTTAAAAACAATACTTTTTTACGTATGGTCCGAAGATTAAGACTAGTTCCACATTTCTGACAGAGGCATCACTTTAATATGAAACTAGTTATTAACTGTATAGTATTTTTACTAAAAAAATAGTTTAATATATATAAAACTAAGCTTACTAATATGAGTGCAAATAAATAGTTTAATAGTAAATATAAGTTACTTACTTATAACATCAATTATCTTAATCACTGTGATAAAATTGTCCAACTATTTTGTGCATATGTATGTATATGCTTTTTATAAAAACTTAAGATTTACGATATATAATATATACTTACACAGAACAAAGACTTAAAGAGATAACGTAACATATTTTACGTAATATTTATATTACAAATATGTGGAATTAAAAAACCATTTTTTAAACTTTTATAATTCTTACAGAGATACCATTGGCACATAAATATGCACTTCTGAAAGAAAATTCGATGAAGATATTCACACCTATTGGTAAGTACCTGAAGTTACAAGTGCGTTTCAATTTAAAAAGCAGAAACGTCGTGATCAGAACATCACCGGAGACTACAGATATTGCAAATCTTCACAAAGCGGCAGATTTTGTAAAAGTGTTTGTTTGCAGTTTTGAAGTGCAGGATGCTTTAGCTTTGTAACGTTTAGATGATCTCTGTAAAGCGACATTTGAGATACAACATGTCAGACAACTGCTCAAAGGTGACTATCAGTCTAGAGCAAGTGGAAGAGTAGCGGGCACTGCGGAAGAACCAAATTTACCATTGAGAACGTGACTAAAATTAGAATCGTCATTGCGTACACCACAATCCATTATCTTGGTTCTCTTCAGAATATATAATTGGGCCGAAGAGCAATATGTAATTTAATTGTATGCAGTCCGCCTCTTAAAGGTAATGGACACTTGAGAATCATAGGTAGTAAACTCTCGCAACAATTTTAAAATTTTGCGCGCTTACATATCCATACGTATTTGTAAATTATTTTGTACATATAGTACTATATAATTGTAAGTACACAGGATAATACTTATGAATAGTAAACAGATATTTGCATGTACAATAAATAAATAAATAGTATTCCATTTTTTGCTTTCTCTCACAAGAATGATAATGAAAGTGATGTATATTATTCATAGTTTTACTACCACAACCATAACTTTTGTTTCACCATTCGATGTTGGTATTGTAATATCTATTTTGAGATAATTTAGCGTAACGCCAATCGTGTTCATAATACTTTTGTCTATTGATCTCGACAAGCATAGTGTTACTTTTACTCTAAGAACAATCTACACCGAGAGAGTAGTTTAGGAGTTATAGGAGTTTATCCTATTATTGTTAAGATAAATATTTATTTGTGATCAAACTAGCAACACATCATATAGATTCTGAATCTTAATTCCCAATCTCATTACATATTATGAATGTAGTACTTTTCCGGTCGCTTTTTCGCCGATAACTGTCTTGGCATCTCAGCGTCGCCGTAGTCCTCGGTAGTAAGACTGGGAAAGTACACAACATTCAGTTTTAGTTCTATGTGTACTCTAATACTCTAATAGATACTAATAATAATAAGTTCGAAGTTTTGCAGCGTATTTCGGTATATTAAAGTTTTCAAGTAGATATTTGCGTAAATATTTGAACTAAGAATGTGCGAATATACACACTATTGGCTATATCACCTCATGATGAATTTATTGTATAAGTACATGATTTCAAAAAAGTGTGGATTCAATATGTACGATGTTCTCTACACACATAACACAAACCACAAATTCGCGCGCGCGAATGGAGATAACACACACACCCACTGGGTTCAGTAGGTACTTCCAGTTACGAAGCGACCGTACTGACCGTTTTTATACTGGATAAGTAGTAAGACTTATATCTAAACGATGAACAGTGAGATAATGATTGACATTGTAACCAGACCGTTCTCCATGATTATGATGAGAAGTGTAACACACATCGCTTTTATTTATGGTATTGTACATTAAATCGCAATTGTCAGATATTGCATATTTATATCGACGAATGTGCAACAAATAAGATTCTCTTTATTTTAGAAGTGAAAAAAGTGCAATGGTTTTTCTCAGAAGAAATATTGATTACAAAATTTTTGTTCCCAGAAATTGTTTTCAGTGATATTTCTATTTATCAATACATATGTGCGTATATAAAAACGAAATGTGAAAATAAGAATTGTTTACTAAAAAAATGCACTTATTTTTCAGTAACGCCAGTGGTGTGGTAAAACACGTTTGTTGTTTGTAAATTATCTTTGATTTATCTCGGTTAAAAAAAAGAAGATAAAAAATCGTAGCATGTAATATATTCATGGTTACAAAAAACTTATAAAATGTAAATTTCGAACTGCTTTTAACTTTTTATTGTTCGTACACACATAACCGCGCATATTTTTTTTTTTTTTAAGGAATAAATATCGTAGTTGTAAAATCTATGATTCGATTGGCCTTGAACTGGAGTAAAGAATTTATCTTATTTACGTAGTAGATGATACACAGTAAAGTAATATTAAACCAACAAAATTATTTGATTTGTATAGTAAACTAAGATAATGCTTGGATTTGTTGCAGCAGTTTGTATTGTTTCTACGTATGCAGAAATTACCAAGTGTGAGTAAGTATTTTTTTTGTTTCGCATGTGTGTATGTGTGTTGCACTATAAATCGCAATACAGAATATCTCAAGTTTCTATTATTACTCTAATTGTTTGAAAACAGGTTGGATAAATTTCGATGCCGCAACGGAGAGTGTATAGCGGGCTACTTGTTGTGCGACGGCAAAGTGGACTGTAGAGATGCGTCCGACGAAACGCAGAGCGAATGTAAAAAGTCGGAAAATTTGTGCTCTTCTCTCGCATTTCGTTGTAACTACGGTGCGTGCATAGACGGAAACTTGATCTGCAACGGTGTTAAAGACTGCATTGACAATAGCGACGAAACGCTGCCTCAATGCGACACTACGGATATCGTCAATGGATCGGACAATCTCTCGCCATGTAAATCCTTTCAGTTCAGATGCGACAACGGACAATGTATTCCCGAAATCGAAGCGTGCGACGGAATCCGGAATTGCGCGGATGGCTCCGACGAAACGTCCGTGTGGTGCAGATCGTTATTGTAAGGATGCAATTTCAATTTATTTTTAGGAAATGTTTAAAATTCAAGTTGAGTTAATAAAAGTAAATAATTTACAACTGACAACTTATTTGCAGGTGTGCCGTTGTGGCATTCCGTTGCGCTTATGGCGCTTGTATAGATTCTTATCTACAATGTGACGGAGTGATTAATTGCGCCGACGGGTCGGATGAAGATTCACAAGTGTGCTCAGGAAAATCGATCAGTACGTGGAAGCCCGCACCATCTAAACAACCATCTACGGAAGAAACACGTCCGCAGACAACACGTCCACAAATTGTTTCCCGAGCAACAAGTTGCATAGCACCACCACAGCCACAAAACGGTCGCTGGACGCTGAATAGCAGATTATGTCTGGTTAGACAGAATTGTGATTTTACAGAAGTTATAGATCTTCCAGCAGGTTCTCAGCTTATCTATTCTTGTAACGAAGGATATAAACTTAACGGTTCTGCTGTTGTGAGTTGTACTTTTGAGGGAAATTGGCTGTATATACCAGAATGCAGAGGTATTTTTAGTAGTAGCTTCGAGAAATGAAATATACTCGATAAATATTTTTCAAAGTAGTAACTTCTAATGATTATTGTTACAAGAAAAGAGTGATGACCAAATTACAGTACAAAATGTTTTTTGTATAGAAATACGCTGCAAAGCTTTGAACTCAGTGTCCACTAGAGCTATGTGTGGATATACTACACAGGAAAAATGGGTGCCGTGTGATTCTTCAGTTCTACCGAGGACTAGAGCAATGCTGAAATGCAGAAACAATTATCGGCGAGTAAACGATCGGCGAAGTATATCCGTAATATGTAATGAAACCGGGAAATGGGATCCAGAACCTATACAATGTGTTGCAGGTTCGATCACAATAAATGTATTTTAAGTGTACTAAGCTGCGGATTACGACTGTTTTAGACACATAATAACACTACGCTAGTCGCAATTTCGGATAACAAAATTATTAGAAATAAAATGGTGGAAATTTATCTACAAATTTAGTAGAATATCAAGATCATATAGTGAGAGAAAAACATTGTGTAGTCTTAAAAATGTGAAATGATTTATAAGACTTTTATATGTGTGCATCTTTTTACTTTATATTCGTGATAGAAGAAAAATTTGGTGACGATTCGACACCCAGTTACTTTTCTGTATTAAGATACTTTACATTTCTTTTTCTTTGCGTAATGAAAATTTTGTGATACGTATCTCAAAATAACTTTTTATACTGACAGCTTTACTAAAATAGTATTGTGGAACAAGATTTATGTATTTAATTTTTATTCAACGTTATATGATATAAAAAGTTATATGTATATATGTTTATCTACAAAATTTACATGTACTCAAAGTTGTTATACAACATCAAGCAAAGTATAATTGAAGTGTAATAGAAGTTGTTCACTTTCATTGTGACATACTCAAAAGCGATCGTTCGTATTCTTCAATTGCAGAATTATTTACGATATGATGCGAGATAGTTACGATTAATATTGTGAATTATTTTTAATGTTTGACGCTTTTTTCTTATTTCATTGGATCAAGACAAAGTCTCGAATGAAAATGTTTGTTACAGCGTGCGGCACGCTTCCTGCCAAAAATATCTCGTCTTTCTTGAACGGTTACCGGTCTAATATCGCGGATTTTCCATGGCACGCTTCGTTGTACCGCGGTGAATCGAAGACATATATTTGCGGAGCATCCATCATCAAAGAGAATCTTTTAATAACAGCTGCCCATTGTGTGTACAGTGAGCGGGATAAACGACCAATTGATCCTACCAAGATTCACATAATGACAGGAAATATTTACAGACATTTCGACTTGTCTCACAACGAAACCATCGTTCAAAAAAGACAGGTTTTATAATGTACATGTAACATATGCGTATCTATACGCGCTCGGTTCTAAATAGTCAAATGGTTTTTTTGCAGGTTTCCAATATTTACTTTACGTGCAATTACATAGATTCGAGAGGAAGTGTCGGAGCGGAGATCGCGATATTACAGGTTGACAGACCGTTCGAAAAGTCGGCTTATCTAATTCCTATATGCATCGATTTGTTTAATGCTTTGCCCGTACTGAAACAAAACAGTACAATAAAGTTGCCGGCATTTGATAGACCGTCGGCAACTAGTACTTCCAGCGGGATGTTGCAGGCGCTGGAGATGTCGTATGGTTCGATCGATCAATGCACATCTGCGGCGCAAAATACTGACACAGAACAGTATATTAGTTCACATGACAAGTTCTGTGCGAGATACACGAACGGTCAGTGAAAAAAAAAAACAGAGAAAAGCTACGACTGATATTGTGGTGATAGTGTAACCAGTGTATAAATACAAATTGTACAAATATTTCAGGTTCCTTCGTGTGTGACGGTGACAGCGGTAATGGGGTAGTTGTTTTTAGTGATGGCTTATGGTATCTTCGGGGTGTTGTTACTTCCTCTCTAGGCTTGATACAAGAAGTAGCGGTTATTCGGTGTAACCACAATATGGTTACCATATTTACACAAATATCCAGCCATGTTTCGTTTATACACGATATATTATCAAAATTAGAAAGAAAACAGCAACCTACGTGCTCAAACGGAGATTTTACATGATAAATAATACAAAATAAAAAACATTATTTTTAAGGTGCTAACAAAATATACTAGTGATTTTCGAATGTGAAAGTGAAATGCTAATTTTGTACTATGTTTGTACTGCTGTTAGTGATTGGAAGTGACTGTGTGCTTGGATATGAAAGTGCAATGTTGTTAAATGGAATACCTAAAGATACTTATAAACAATATTTTTTTACGTGTGTAACGATGATTAAGAAGAGCTTCACATTTCTGACAGTGTACTTCGTCACTTTAATATGAAACTAAGTATCAACTGTAAAGTATTTTTAATTAAAAAATAGTGTAATGTATATGAAACGTAGCTTACTAATATGAGTATAAATAAATACAGTACAATAGTAAATATAAGTCACTTAAGTATAACAGCAATTGTCTTAACCAATTGTCTCAATCAATTATCTTAATCTATTTTGTGTATATTTATGTATATGCTTTTTATAGAAACATAAGTGTTACGATATATAATATATAATATATGTATAGTTGCAATATATAATATATGTATAGTTGTAGGAAAGTATTTTCAAAAAAGAAATCACACACACACAATAAAAAAAAAGTTTTAGTTATCGGAATAATTCTATTCAAATATTACCGAAATATTGTTGCAATTTGCAAACATTCAATCTTTTTTTCAATTTCTTTTTTTCAACGACGTGTCTTTACGAGATGGTACAACCACATTTGTGTTTAAAAAAAAGTAAAATGTGTATTAAACAAATTTTAGTAGTGTATTATCAAATGTGATTGTAACAATAAATAATTTCTTCTGAAGATATTTTTACTGTCCATATTCCTCAAAATGGTGCTCCAAGTTTTGAAATTCTGATTCGACGAATGTTGGAAAGAGTTCGCCATCTTTCTTGTAACAGTTCCGTCAATTCGTTTTCTAATTCAACATCAAACTCAGTAGTGATCAGTGTTTCCGCTAAAACTTATTTTCACTCTTTATTTTCTACTAAAACCTAATTAACAAAGAAATGTACATAGTGTTTCTTGTGATGCTGTAATTACTACGGTAGTAAGCACGTGGTGTTTTACCGTGCTCTGTTTATACATATTGTGGTTCTATTCCGTGCTCTATGCATGTGCATCGGTACTGATGTGCAGTGCAAGCCAACCGGTTCGTGTTTACACATTGGCTGCGTTCCGACCTTCATTCCCAGTACTGGAAATCTATCTAACACATGTGATGTGAAATATATATTATTTTTAGTACTGCAATGAATATCAGAACGCAGCCATAGATGGGCATGCAACGTACACACCGACAAACCGCTCGTGGACTACTACGTAGTTGCCAATGTGCACCACTCTAGACATAGCGCCAGCGAACAGAGCAGAATAGCGGTAATAGAAAATGTGACATGTTCTCGCTCAGTCTTTTTCCTGGTTAAAACCGTGGTGTATTAACAGCGCACGGGAGAAGTGCCGTTGTTTAAAGCTTAGTGAATTCGCCGATTCCATCTGTTTCGCCTTGACTTTCCGGAGATTCCACAGTCATAATGCACAAACATTTCTCAACGGAAGAGAGTTTGTATGCGATTTCCACGATATCGAACCAACCGAAAAATCGAAATAATTGTTTTTGCGCGTAAATCGCGCGAATATAATGGCGACGCCGACCAACAGCAACGGTAACCTAGTCGACGAGTTCGAAGAAGCGTTTCAGGTAAGATATGATGATAAAACATACAGTTTGGCTTGACACGTGGAGAATTTTGGAATTTCGTTTGTAAGGTGACGCGATTGATAAATTGCATTCTTCACACACGTACAGGACAATGAATTAAATTTATTTTGATGTTCTCTGGTTTATATAAACCGTTTATTAATTTCCAGCAATGTTTGAGCATATTGATAAAGGACGAAGGATTAGGAAACAATGGGACTGGCGCATCTGGTGGTTTGACTGTGGATAAAGATGAGGGTCGCGCAGAAATGGAGCAAGCCACAGTGAGATTTGTTGATCTTGCCAGACAAATGGAAGCTTTTTTTCTGCAGAAGAGATTTTTGCTGTCTGCACTGAAGCCTGAACTAGTGATTAAGGAAGAGATCACTGACCTGAAGGCGGAATTGTCTCGCAAAGAAGAGCTCATAAAAAGGCACAATGAAAAAATCGCGGTCTGGCAAAATATGTTGTCGGATTTGCAGGGATGGGCGCAGTCACCTGCGCAAGGTCCGTCAGCTAGCGGTAAGCAAATTTTAAATCTTAGTTAAAACAGGACATTTAATAATGTCAAATGTTGCTGAGATAACAGGGCTCTCCGGTGGAAATCAAAGCGGGCAGAATCAGCAAGCGGCAAGCGGCGGAAACGCTTCGATGCAGCAACAGCAACAACTACTTCAGCATCAACAACAACTGCAGCAGCAATTGCAGCAACAGCAACAACAGCACTCGCAGCTGCAGCAGCAGTTGCAGCATCCATTGCAACAACAGGTATTTAAGTAACATCATTTAAAACATATTATGTTTAAAAATTCTTTAATGGGGCACAACAGTAATAACTCTCTAAATCAGGTGCAAAAGAAACGAACACACAGTGCGGAATATAAAAAGAAGTAAAGAATGGAAAGTACAATTGGACAAACGTGTAAAAAAGTGTCTTTAGTTTTTAATACAGAAAAAAAAACAAAGAAGCATGAGAGAATAAGACTTAAAAAACTTGTTTGGTCTTTATACAGAAGAAAAAGAATGCAACAGATTTTTATCTGGCCAATATTAACGAACACACACACACACACACACACATCACATAGTTATATTACATTACGCGATTTGTTTGCTATTTTTTACTATAAAATATATTTATTGTTACGCTATCCGCTTTTCTGTTGTTTATTACATTTGTTCGAGATGCGCGATAACAAATTTATTTGCATAATATGTGCAAAACTGTATGTCTGTGTGTATGAACGAAAGAGTGCGCACTTAAAGAATTTTATGGGACAGAAAGAACATTTATATATAATTGTTAAGTTAAACTCTTTCTTTGAAAATGACTGAAATACTTACCAAAATGCTAAAGAAAGTTGCTGTTTTTATCGAATAACAGTTACTGAGGAAATGACAGTTGAGCCGCATAAGAAAAATGACTACAATGATATTGTGTATGATATCACAGTGCCTTATATAATTCCTATCCAAACTTATATACAAACTATATGTATACAATACGACGACTATTTAAAGGAAAAACAGATTATAAAGTGCTTTTACAATTAATTCTGCGATATAGAAAATTATATACAAAGATACATATAACTAGTAGTACTTCATTTTACGAAGAAAGTATCGAAGGATTACGTTGTATGTGCAAAAACGCTGTTGTAAAACGGTGCCAAAACAATAAATACGAAAACATGTACAAATACTTAACCAAAACAAAAAAAAAAAAAAAAAAAAAGAACGTGTAAATCTACGGCAATATACTAAAGCTTAGGAATATTTATAATCGTTACACATTCACACTTACACGTACACTATATACTTCACATTAACGCGAAAGGTTAGTAATCATCTTTGCTGCATTTAAGAGCAGATTCCTTGATCTATGTGTATAACTAAGGGATATTTTTTTAATATCTTTTCTCTTATATGAGCACACAGTGTATTTCTTTGCGCCATATATATTTCTGCATTTGCAAAAACAAATATGTGGTCACAAGATTTTCGCTATCAATATTTTCGCGAGCATAAAAAAACGCTCACCTCTGCATGTAGATATTATGTATGCATGCGCATCGAGAGTATACGGTTTCGACGGTAAAATCGGTGTGAACGAAATTGTGTTATATTTGTACATAGAAGAATAACTCGTCGTCACAAGAGTTCCTCCTGCAAAAAATAGTTTCATGCAAAACATTTTTGTCGCGCGAATAAAGAACTTATATTTCTCTATATATTTAGATGTGATAAAATGAACATATATATATATATATATATATTGTAGAGTTTAAATTTTAAGTTTGCAAGTAACTTTGTAAGAGAAGAGCATTATATATATAGTCGTTTGTGGTTTGGGAAATACTGTTTCGCTTATATGTTGCCCTTACTCACAAGTAGATATTTGTTGCGAATAAATATCTCTGTTCATCGCAAAACCATTGTGCTTTCTTTCATTTCCCTCGCCTATTGTCACATTCCTATTATATATTCGACGGATCCTCCGACGGATTCTCTTCATCATTCGCTTGCTTCACGTTGTCTGTCTCTCTGATATAATTGTACTTGTGCATGCACGTAGAAATACATATTTCTGATTCGGCTCTGTCTTGAGAAAAGGAGAAAAATTATAGAATTAGGACCGCAGGGAAAACATAAATACCAAGTAAAAGCTTATCTAATTTTTGTTCAGTGATCATATATATATATATATATGTATCAAGGAGGATACACGTGTTCTTGTCGTATTTTTTTTCACGTTATGTGTAGTCTTCACGATACAGTCCTCACTTGATGTGCCTTTGCAGGTGCAACAGGGTTCAGGTGGCCCGCCAACGTCGGGCCTTCAGGGAGTCGGCGTGCCCGTCAGCCAGCAGGGTATGTTTATGGCACAAGGCGGTGTGGGTGTCGCCGGCGGCAGAGCTGCCGGTTTCCCCGTTGGCAGTATGGGAAGCAGCGCTTTACAGGGGCCGCTGGCTTTCCTGGAAAAGACAACGAGCAACATAGGGATGCCAGAGAGGCGGAGTTGACGCGGAAGGGGGAGGGGCCGGGGCCGGGGTCGTGGAAGAGGCCGAGGTAGAGGAAGAGGCGGCGGTACCAGCGGTCTACCGCCGCCACCACCGCTTCTCGATCACTCAGACCCGTCGTCCTACGCTGCTGCCGCCGCAGTCGCAGCCGCTGCGGCGGCGCCCCTTCCCTCTCCACAACAGCAGCCTCCTCCGCCTTGCACGTGAATGTAGTGTTTTTGAACATTTTTAAAATTTATTTTCGTGACGGAAGAAAAGGAACTACTGTGTAGCGATCGCGAGCAGGTGAACACATACTCGGTTGTTACGGAGTGTGTGTTTGTACTCTTCGAAATATGCTGCACACCGGTGATGCCACACTGTAACGGCTGAAACTCAAGATTACAATGTGGACACATATCCTCGATAAATTTATTGAGGTCTCAGTGTGTGAACGCAGCGTTCAAAGTGCCAGTTTTATTGTGATTCGATTTTGATTTGACAATACAGTGAATATTGTGTTCTTCGTGAAACTTCTGTATGCTACAGATAGACGTTTTAGTTTTGTAATGTCTACTAGTCGGGAGAATTGTAAAATGGCGAGCTTACGCAGACCGAGTAAAATTCCAATGTAGAATATAAGAAGCGACATTTTTTTTCAATATATAAAGGAAGATGAACAAATGTTCGAAAATTGTATATAACGGTTATTATACGTAATGCGAACATAACACCCGATGCGACCACTTTTGCTTGTATGTGTAGAGATAAGAATGCGAAGAATATTCCTATTTCTTTATACCGCATTATATTCCACAAGATCGATTTTTCTGGGGAAAAATTTGTCAGCATTTTTATAAACCGCGTTTTATGCAGTGCCTTTGATGTACTGTCCGTGCGATATATCAATAAAAATTGTACATTCATCGAAAATGATGTACTGTGCAAAATATCAAAATATATGTGACATACGTTGATCACGTCAGAACTAGTACAAGCATCTGTCCTGCAACAGTTTTCGTTTAAAATCGAACTTCATTGACTTCAGGATAAGATGCTTATACTATTTGCGATAGGTTCTAGATTCGATGTATTCATGTAAACACAAATTATATACAACAGCTACATTCTGTACAATATTATACTGTATAATATGATTTATTAATTAAAAACACATTTTCTTAACTTTTTCGCTATTTACTACTATTAATATCCTGATTGTAAAAATAATAAATTGTCCTCGAAAGTATTTACCAAAAGAAAAAGTTAGCCTTTACACATAAAGATAAACCTGACTGTACAAAATTACAAAGTTGTACAAATATTTTGATCAATTCCTGACAGAAGTGAGTCGTTTTTATATAGGGGAATGGTGTCTAAGAGAGAAAATGTTTAATAAAATCTTTATAGACAAGTAAAAGAGAGAATTCAGACAGAAATGTACAAAAAAATAGTTATATGAATATTAAATAAAAATTTTACTGAATATTTGGAGGATAGTAGAAAATAATCATTTTTGGATCCGCCTGGAAATGAAAAATTCACACAAAACAATTTTTTTTGGGAAAGTGATAAAAACATTTTTTTGTTCTTTGAGTGATACTCTACTTTTTCACTCCCAGGCGTACTCAGAAATGGCTATCTTTTACCATTCTCCTTTATCTATTAGGTAATGTCACATGAGTTTGCCAAAAAAAGCTAGAAGTATAAATCACTTCCCTCTTTTTCCTGTAAAAGAAACTAAATTGTAACTTAAAAAAGAAAAATGCAGAATTATATAAAACAAAATTGTTTTCTAGAAGAAACGTTTAGAGAAAGAGAGAAAGAGAAAGAGAAAGAGAGAAAAAAAAGAATAACTAAATTTAACAAAGTAAAACTACCTGAAAAAATGAGAAACGCGCAAATTTTCATTTAAACGCTACAAGACATACTCTATGTTAAACATATTGTATGTATACATATTATTTGTATGTTATTGTTTCTGCGCTCACATCTATTTTAAATATATAAAAAAGTGGTAACTTCTTAAGAATATAGGCAGTGTCTAATATGGTGAGGTACTTTTTTTTCGTGTGATCCGGAAAATGAAATAACAATTCGTAAGACAATATATGTAAAACACAGCCGTGAGAAGATAAGCATATAAATTAAAATACACAGCATTTTCTTATTCTCTCACTAACTCTTCTCTACCTTATATCTTAAAAAAAAAAAAAAGAAAAATTATTCTCTCGAAAATATCCAATGTAGTCCTCTCCATATTAGGCGCGATTCCCCTATATGTATATAACATGTATATCTCTATATATACATATCTTTTTATGTGTAGATTTTTATATATGTATATAAAATTATACAAAGGACCCGACTGAGAGATTTGCATGTTGCGCAAAATGACCTGGCTGGCTTGGCTTTAAGACAAAGTCTGCAGGAATTGTATAAGCGTACGTGTCGGACGCCCGGTCATTCCGGCTGGGATGTATGGTAACTCGTCGTGGGCAGGACCCATGACACCCGCGATATCCAGATGCATCCACGGTGTATCCTTGGGAACAAACTCTCTTAAGAAGGCAGCGGCGGTGCAGGAGCCACCGCCTTTGCACTTCGCGATATTGTTTAAATCTGCTCCCTTGACTTTTTCTGAAAAGTATTGCGATTTCATAAGCTTTAAAATACAAACAATACATACATACATGTATTGTATATATATACGCCGAATATTGAAAATAGTCTGTATTAAAAAACAAATGCTTAGTCGAGGTAAACATTGAGAGGACGCTTACTCGTCACTTCGTCAGTGAAGTGCTTCCACAGAGGTAATCTCCATACTCGATCGCCGGTTACTGTACCGGCACTTCTCAAAGTTTCAAAGAGGTTACCGTCATTGGTGAAAACTCCAGTCGCGGAGTTGGATAAGGCTATTCTCATAGCACCGGTTAATGTAGCGACATCCACGACAAATCTGTTTGTAAAGAAATTCGCGAAATGGTTCAATATTCTTAGACAATTCATATTTGAAATTGAGTAAAAATTGAGTAATTGAAATAAAAATGATATTAAATACACGATAGTAGCCTACCTTGGATTGAATTCTTGAGCGTAGCACAGAGCGTCTGCAAGAATAAGTCTGCCTTCAGCGTCGGTGTTGTCGACGATGATAGTCTTGCCGTTCATCGCTCGTACCAAATCACCCGGCTTCGTGGCGTGTCCGGATGGCAAGTTTTCCGTGAGCGGGATCAATCCGACAATGTTCTTCTTCAATTTAAGCTCGGCCGCGGCTCGAATAGTAGCGGCTACGCAGGCAGCGCCGCTCATATCGGCACGCATTTCATCCATTTCCGACGACGGCTGTCCGAGCGAGCAATTGTTCTCAAGTGTTTCATTCTTTTTCTTTTTACGTCGCCCAGCAAAAGAAACTTACCTTAAGACTGATGCCACCAGCGTCGAAGGTGACTCCTTTTCCGACAAGCGTCACCGGCAACTCACTCGAACTATCAGCTCCTTTATAACTGATCTCGAGAAACTTGGGTGGTTCCTCACTACCTCGCGCCACACTGAGAAACGAACCCATGCCTTTCTTCTCTGCCCATTCCTTCTCGTGCACCTGAACGGTGACTCCGAGTTGCGTCAATACCTCGGTAACTTTCTGCGAGAATATCGTAGGCGTCATCAGGTTCGCGGGTGTGTCCGCGAGCTCGCGAGCCCAATTCTGAGCTTGGGCTTTGATGAGACCTACTCGCCATTCCGCTCTAAAAAAACAAAAAAATACAAGATTGCGGATTTGTGCGATTATAAGACTAGCTTTTTTTACCACAACAGATTTTGTTGCAACAAATGACGATTGAAAAACTCACTGTCCGCTTTCTCCGTACAGAGAAATCTTTGGTAACTTTTTCTTCTTCTCTTCGTTCTTACACCCTTGATAAAGCCACGTGGCTAAACCAGCTCCCTCAGCGGCGGCTTCCGCGTCTCCCAACGTTTCCAGTTGGATATCTTTTATATCGACGTCGTCCAGCGCACGGCACCCCGCTGAAATATATATAATTTTACAATTAAAAAAAAAAACCAACTTCTGGTTTTATGAACAAATCGTGATATGTAAATTTTTTTAATTACCTGCTGCAGCAGCGCGCACACTCTCCTTTCCCTCGTGGATTTCCTCGAGCACGTTAATACCGAGACTTTGCTTTCCGAGACCGACTACAACGACTCCGTTAAAATCCTTTTCATCCAAACCCCAAAATATTCTAGCTTGACCCTTAGGAATCTTTGGTCCCGCTCTGTGTGGCGTAAACATTCATTCGAAATTAATTAGTTAGAAGAGCATCGTGATTGTGACTGAGATACAGGAGAGGAGAGGAAACATGCAATAGTAGTTAAAGCATATGGAAGACAAGTCTGCAGACACAAATTCAGATTTATTAATTACAATAAAATCTAGGCAATTTTTTCTTTTGACACTCATCATATACGCGATATGGTATATATAATTTGCAATTTTTTAAAATACATTCTAAAAATATTTTTCTATTTTTACTCTAGAATAATTCCCTTTTTTTTTTTTTTTTTTTTTTTTTGTGCGCAGGTGGCATTACATATCGGTGTGTGTTTGTAGTCACTCTCTTTTCAGAGATTTTTTTAGTAATACGTAATAATTCACAACTGCTGTTTCTTATCTAAAGTATCGGCGCCGATACGTATTACAGATAGTTGTTTCACGTTTCGGCCTTTTCTAACAGGTGTTTGAATTTATGCCGTAAAACGTTTACGAGTACGTTTCGATTTATGCCATAAAACTTTTACGAACACGTTTTTTACAACCTATAAGTGAGAGTTTTCTACTTAAGTTATTATACAATTGTGATTTACATTAGCGAATCTTAGTTTCTTTTATATATATACAACAATGTTACGTCAGCAATAATATAACTCTGTCATGGGGTTTTATTTATACAATATAAAGTGAATAAAGTATAATATAACTTAAAAACAGACTTCTTTTACACAGACAATTGATTTCAATAGACGAAAAACAATACATGTATTGGAAAACGGTTATAAAAAAATTTGAACATATTATTTTACTAAAAAATAATATGTTTTAATTTTTATCCTTTATGGATAAAAAAAAAAATTAGATAATTAAATTTCTAGCTTTTATCTAATCTTTACCACAACATTTGTATCACTCGATTTTTCTATATTTGCCTTTTTTTATATTTTGGCACATAAAGATTTTTTTTTTATTATATTGCTTAGAATAATAGCTGTGTGTTGCCTTATCAATACAAGAGAACACATTTGTTTTTAATTACGCTCAATTAGGCTGAATGTAAACATCAACAAACTTTTTAATGTGATTTTTATAAAAAAAAAGAATGATCAGTATTTTTTATAAGCAGCAAACAAAAACAGCTGCAAATTAGTACGTTTTAATCGAAAGAACACGCGCTATCTATCCCCTCAATCATCGTACATTTGTTTGTGAAAGGGTGATTAGACTTTTTATCACGGTTTTGTTTACAGAATCGCGCAACTGTGATATTATCAGCTCGGTACAAGATTTCACCGCTAACCAATCATCATAAAAAATCTACAATTGAGATTTCTTCATACTGATATTAACTAAAAAAGTATATATACACAAAAATAAATGTGCCTCAGATATATGTGCACGCACACATACGCTCATACAAAAAGTCCAATATATGTCATATGATATTATATATAATTTATATATATTTAATACATTATATATGTATATTATATTATTTTATATTATTATGCAATTATATATATATATATGTATACATATATATATACTTATATTGCATAATAATTTGAGAAATATACATATATTACACTCTTATAATCATGTCTAAAAATATATATATATATATATCTGTGCATAAGATGTTAAGTATCAGTGTAGTACAACAACGTTGCGAAAAGTATTCACAAATTATTAAATGCGACAACTTGTATAACAAATTGTTGCAACAGTACACAACGTTTATTAGACATGTGTATCGCGCGTGTAAATTAATTCGAATATTTTTAATATCAGATTATAGAAGATAAATTCAACCAAGCGTTCAATGTAAAAATACTGACAGCCAATTTCCTCTAATCAATATTTACACACAATTTACACGAGAGATCCGGAGAAAAAGTTTCTCCAGATGTATTTGAGCTTTGATCGATCTTCACTTACAATAATATTGGTTGATAGCGCATTTTCAGTGTCGTTAGATTTTACACGTAGGTTTTCCATTGTAATAAAAATCATCTTTGTTACATGTAACAAGATTATTTAGAATAATAATCGTCATATTTCTCGTTGTTACTTTTGACAACGAGAACGAGGACGTTAACAACGAGATGACGATATCTGTGTTATCTCTCGTATCACTCGAATCGTGTTATCTTCACTTTGGAAATTAGGGCTGCGTTCGGAAAGCGCGCTATCTGCGTTATTGCATCATTTTATCTTTATCGCTTATTAGACGTAAAATAAAGATAGGATGATGCAGATTTCGTGCTGCCTTATATATCGAGCCGCGACATTTGAATAGCATCAATCAGGACTCGGTTATCTTCGATTGCGCACATTCATTCGCGGTACGTCGTCTTTTTGAAGAAATCGGTGGTATTCTCTCGGTTGTCATAAGCCAACGAAAAACAATGTTGTTATCGCATGATGAGCGACGGGACAAATCGCGTTGTTCGTCGTCGCGTTATCAAAAGTGCAACGCAACGCGATTTTTTGATAACCATGGAGATGAAACATATGTACTCGATGTTGTTGAAGCGCGATTGGCACGCCAGGCGAACAAAAAGGCGACGTTGTCGTTGCCGTCGTTGTCGCGTGAAAACGCCGACTACAAAGAGAGCGAAAAAGGCAAAAAAAAAAAGTCTTGGCAATCGAGATAAGAGTTGGGACTGATCACAAACGACGGAGACAGTCTCTTTGTTGATAAGATGCTCGCGGATTGCAATTGGTTGTACCGCGAAGTCATTTAGGCTCGCGAGAGAAAATTGCTTCTGAATCTTTACCGCGTTTACGACATCCGCATCATGGACCATACAATGAACATTTATAGATCTGTACAGCGCGCCGGAATCCGACATGTTTTACAAACTACTACGTGCCAAATTGAGAGCGAAAGCAAAAAGCAAAGATTGGAACGGAAACGCGAATAAGGATAACAAAGAAAAACACGATGGCGACGCGGCAAACAAAGAGAACGATGACAACAACGGCGCGGCGAAAAAAGAGGGCAACGACAACGACAACGGCGAGACGAACGAAAACAACGACGAAAATTCGAGAAATCCCGTTCCAATTAATCATAAGACAAAAACAGCTGTAAAAAAAAAACATAAAGGATCTAAAAACTAAGCGCTGAGAATACAAATAGAAATATTATATCCGATGTCACGTGTGTTTGGGTGTGACGTATATGTATGATTGTTGCATAAGTACATGTAATCGTATTCATCTCTCATCCGAAATAGAAAATTTCTTCGCAAATTTTACAATTTTGTGTTCTACGTTCTTTTCTATTCCTATATTTAGACCCTTTTTATATTTATATTGATATTATGCGCTTTATATTCTCACACATAATTCCCTCTCAATGTTTATACTCTATATAATTATCTCAAACTAGTTCTAATATTTTGATAATGCCTTGAGAGTTAGCGGCCACCACTACATTGGACATTTGTCTCCAGCATACGGCCGAAACGAACTCATTCAGATCTTCGTCCCTTCTGTCCTGTAGCTCCAATATGCTTCGTACAGCGTCGAACTTATACGAAAACAATTGCTTTGTCAGTCCTTTGTAGTATACGTACAATGCATTATTTTCCGATCCACAGGCGACGTAATCACCGTCGGTCGCGAGTCCAACGAAATTTTTCTCATTCACATGTCCCACGAATGATCGCAGACAGAGTGGATTATTTATGTTCCACATTTTCAACTGAGAATCCGTACTTGCCGATACGATCTCTTCTTTATTTAAGAACTTGACGTACGAAACAGCCTTACGATGGCCTTTAAATATACACAACGCCTCTTTCATATTACGCAGATCATAATAGTGCACGCAATGATCCGCGGAACCAAAGGCAAGGTGGCAAGAGCTGCGCGGATTAAATTTCACACAGCACACGTTTGCCTTCGCTTCCAAGGACGCGATGGAATAATCGGTGTTCAAGGCCCACAATTTAACCCGAGCGTCATCAGAACCGGACGCTATCAGTCTGGTGTCCACATCGTTGAAATCGACAGACCAGCATCGTTTCTCGTGCTCCTGAAACGCCTTGGTACGCTGACCCGTTGTTGCGTCCCATACTGTCACAGTACCTTCGTAATCCGAAGACGCGAGCATACCTTTGTGAAACGAATTCCACGAGACGCACGAAATCTTCGAACTGGAGATCATTTCGATACACGGATAGTGAATGTCAACGGTGTCGCGTATCACGGCATTATAATCGAAAACTTTTATTCGCTTCGTCACGCCAGCGATCGCGAAGAACTCGTTATCCTTGTCGAACTCGATACTGGATACGATCGTGGAGTTATTGAAGAGATCCGAGGAGTAGTTGAGAGTAGCTAACGGGCGTAGAAAATTATATCGGGAAAATTTGACGAGATTCTCACGAAAAACATCCAAACCGGAACTCGTGCTGTGCGGACCGCCGTGCTGTTGCTGCGTCTCGTTCAGAGTTTGCGATTTCTGACCGAGCAACAGTTCCTTGCCGCGCGAATCGAAGTAACACTGAACAAAGTCGTCGAAATGAGCGTGCAGCCGTTTTCTACGCACGGCCAGAGTCGACACACCCGCGGGCTGACCGGCACTCGGTACGGCGAAGCTGTCGTTACCGCAGGTCGGTGTCTTGTCGCTGGGTTTTACCATATTCGAATCTATTATATCTATAAGACCGAGCATCTCCCGCCTAATGGCCGATACCTGCGCACTATCGTTCTCACTGGCTTTCTTAACATCCTCGACTCGCGGACACTTACTCTGAACATCTTTCAGAATGTTCTCCACTTCTTCCATGTCTCTCTTGATCAGCGCAACCTCCTTTTGTAACTGATTCCTTTGTTCTTCTTTCTGTTGCAGCAAATGCTTAAGAAATTCGTGCAAGAGCTTGTTCTGTGCCGTGAGAGTCTCCGCCTCGAGCAAGTGCTTTCGTTGCGTCAGTACTTCCAACATCACGTTCACATCGGGTAGAGTGAGATTGGCGCTCTCAGCTGCGACGATGCTTCTCAATCCATCGGACGCTGGAGCTGACAAATCGCTACCCGTCGCTCTGTGCTTACTGTTCTCCGCCGATTGACCCAACTGCGAGAGACTCTTGGTTCTCGTCTTGTATTTCGAAACTAGTTCGTCCAGCAAAAAATTTGGGAAAATGTCCCGTTCGTTCAGTGTAAAACTGCATTTTGGACAGCGATCCTTCATCTCCAAACTCCTTACGATACAGTGGTGACAGAAGGTGTGACCGCAACGCGTGATGTACGCCGTGTCGATAAGATCAAAACAAATCGGACACATATAATCGTTGCTCTTGTCCTCTAACGTTCCGGTCATTCTCTGCAGCACGTTCGTAATCTTACCGACTTTACCGCTACCATCGCCTAATCCACCGCTGCTCCCCGCGCTGCTATCGTTTCCCATATTATTATGGCCAGAAGTCGACATTACTATTACTTACTCTAATCGATTTCCGTCCGTTTGCAAAGCAGCAATACGGTTAATTGGGACGCATGAACGGATCATAAAATTTCCTAACACCTGTTCCGACGTCGCGTTGTTGGTAAACAACGTTACACACGAGCAATATTTATATTCTCAATTTACAAAAGCGCGGCGTATATTTTCTCTAGGAATTCCTTGTGCGGAGCGAGTTGCGCTTCATATCATGTGTACAATACCATTTCTCTGTCTAGTCACTCCTGAAACAATGAAAATAATGCCAGTGAGCTCATTGTGTTCGTAAGGGAAAAAAGCTATCGTTCATTCAAGAATTCAAAAATTTTTCGAAAAAACAGAAAAATGTATATTTCATGTACGAATTTCGAGATAAACAAAGGGAAAGCACTTCTGAATGTCAGATATAAAGCTCAGGCAGCATTATAACAATTGTTTCAGGCTGGAAAGATGAATAAAATATTTAAACATATTTTGTTGTGTTACATCGTACGATAAAAAAAAAAAAAAACAAAAAACAAAAAAAAAACAAAATGAAAGGATAAACTTGGCAGAGAGTGTGGCAACAATCGTCAATGAGATCTTTGTCGCATCGTGTATCTCTGTATCTTGTGGAGTGATGATAAACACTTGTTAAACAAATTACACATAAGAAGTATACATACATATGTGAGAAAACAAAGTTGAGATGTCAGTCGAGATAAGAAAGTGGGTTCAATATGGAGAAAACAAATGTTCAGACATGGAGTTAAATATGTGTTATAAAATAGTCATAGCAAAAAAGTCTCGCAAATGTGTTTTTCTTAAACAGCGTCCGATAGGTAGAGCCATGTCGAGATAAGAAATATGCTGTACTCTAACACACATATATATATACATATATAAATACTACATATATACGTATATATATACTGCGATACTATGTCTAAATCACGCACATATATCAAGTTAACAAATTTTGAACTATAACGCTTGAGACTTACAGCAGAATGTTATTCAGCAGTTTGCCATTAACAGACTCATTGTACTTGACTGCTGTAGGTGTAAGCGAGATGTTGTTTTCGATCTCCGATTCGTACACACCGAGTACCAATCCCTTCTGCGAAAAAAAAAAATTGATATAAAATATATTGTGGATAAAATGAACACACACAACACTATATCGACTCAATTCTCGGTCGTCAATTCTCATCTCGAATCTTTTGATAAAAAAAATAAATTTAAAAAATGTAATACCATATTGACGACAATTATTGATTTAACATCGTGACGTTATTGCGCGCGAGAGAAAGGAGAATGAGATACTTCAACAAATAAATATGCATTCGAGGTCGAAATGACTTTGAACATGCATACGGCGATACGGTCGCAACGAATGCAACGAGTGCGTTTCGCGGATTTTCGCGTAACTCGGCGAAAAATCGCGAGAGTCTCGTCACTTTGACGTGCGACCGTGTCGCGTTAAACGAAGAGAATGTGTAAAGCAAGAAAAACCGATCGCGAGATTACCTTCATGGTCGACAGGCTGGCGAAGAAGCGCAAGTGCGAATTTGTCTGATGCAGTATCTCAGACCTGATAAAAGACAATGCCATAATTCGTTCTCGAACGCATTAGGTGTGATATATATATATCCGCGAGAGCGAGCTCTGTGCGTGCGCAGAGTGACGACTCTGATAGGTTGAATTTCGCGTCACGTGTTAGCGCTCCCGATGATCGTCGCGTGAATCATCAACTTGTCGCTGTCGATAAAACGGATCGAAAGACGCGCGTGCATATCTTTTTTTGTTGAAAAATTAAATATATATCTCATCACGTAATATCTGTGACGTGTAATAAGACTTATTACTTTTTTACGAAACAAGTACTTGACATTGACAAACTTGCCGCCTTGCAATGTTTTTGCCTTATATTATATAACTATATCTATGTTTATGTTTCACTTTTTTGCCACTAGACGACGAAGGCGCTGTTAATCTCCATTACGAGGTGAAAGTACTTTTTTACGACGAGAAAGTTATATACAAATAAATAATAAACAACAAATATTTGTTTGTGAAAAAGACAAATTTCACAAACTTTTAATGTTCAATGGACTTTTGCAGTTTAGAAGTGTTTCTTTGTTTTCTTTCTGTGTGTCACATGCAAAGTTCAGTCGCCAAAAAATAAAACGGAATTAAAACAGAATTATTCTAATCGACTACTTCCTCATTATATTCTCTTTTTCGTTACCCTCGCCAAAGAGTTCGCCGTCTGTTTCTCCGTCGGCATGCATCCTTATATGTGTGTGCGGTCAAAACTCCGATACCGATTTCCAACATCTCGTGGACACAAGCCTTTAGACCGGGACATGTAAAAAAATATATACTTCGCAAACAACCGTGATTGGTCAATTCTGCTAATCGATCGATACGATTGGTCGATTCTAATGGAACAATAGGTTTAGAAAGTTAATCGTCGACGGTGAAACGGGCTCTAAAATTACACACCATAATACCGACCGCGTTCGGTCTTGCAAATCTAGAGGCGTTGCGAAACCGAACGCAGCAACTATATCACGCGCTATCATGCACTATACCATGGTTGACCATGGTATGGGACCACGTAAGTGTGTCGAGGGCCTGTCATGTGTCAAATTATCCATTTCGCATTCGAAAAACGCGCATTCCTCGACAGCTTTGTGAACAATTCGACGTGATCGTTTTGAGATCGTTTAAGATATCCGCGCGACGGATCGGATAGACTCCATTTTTAAGGCCCAAACTAGTCTTACAAAACGTACTTGGGCCCTGCAGCTGCTTCGGGAATTGGAATGCGAGATCAACATGGAGAAGGTGGCGGATAGATCGATATTGCTCGGTGATGTCACGCACGGTCGCTGACTCGTCCTGTCCTCTGGCATCCTGTTGTAAGTACATCTTGCATAATTAAAAATTAAACGAACACAACAAAGAGAACATAAGACTTTGCATTGTAATTCAGATAAGGCTACGCGAAAGTTTAGACTTGCTATGCAGCCGAGATTTGCAGAAAAAAATATTGCATTTTTTCTGCGTACGGTATGTGTGAATACCGAAGTTTACTTGAAATGTAAAATATTTTGGATCATCGTAAATTCGAAGTCGTTTATATTTATTAATATTCACGTTTCTAAATACTATAATAATATAATATAGACTGGAATTATCGAAATCTCATCTGTGTTTTACATAAAATTGAAAATCTTCATTTATTTGTATTTTTTTTCACATAATTAAATATTTATGTAAAAAGTTTTATCGAAATACGATTTTTGTTGTACATATATTAATATTAAATATGTATATATTAATGTTAAAAAGTGTAATAAGTGGAAAAAAAATATTGCAGAACGGAGCATGGAATGGACGGATCATGCCCGCTTTTCTTTCCCAGTTTCGGGGAGCAGAAGACCGGCTCTGAGCAAGGAGGAGGCTACTCGTCGCAGAAGATCAGCGTATATCGGCCAGGTGCGGACGCCATCGATTTGGGCTATCACACTCTCGATAACAATGCCTGCCGCACTGCGTCGTCATCGTCCCTGTCTACGCCGAGCGTGCTGTGCACGCCGATTCGCCAGCAGCAGCAACAGCAACAACCGCCGCCGCAGCACCATTTGATTCACCATACCGCGGTCAACGACCTGTGTCAACTCGATGACAATCTGCTGCTGAGAATCTTCAGCTGGCTCGATACTCGTGACCGTTGCTCCCTAGCGCAGACATGCCGGCGTCTCTGGGAGATCGCGTGGCACCCGGCGCTCTGGCGAGAAGTTGAAGTGCGATATCCGCAAAATGCCACCGCGGCTCTTAACGCGCTCACACGTCGCGGATGCCACACGTGTATTCGTCGTCTGGTTCTGGAAGGTGCCACCGGACTGCCTGGTATTTTCGCTCAGTTGCAGTACCTCAATTTAACTTCATTGGTGCTGCGACACTCGCGTCGCGTTACCGACGCCAATGTCACCGCCGTGTTGGACAGCTGCGCCCATCTCAGGGAACTCGATCTAACGGGTTGTCCCAACGTCACTCGTGCCTGCGGTCGCACCACCACCCTGCAACTGCAGTCGCTCGATCTCAGCGACTGCCACGGAATCGAGGATTCCGGTTTGGTGCTCAGCGTGTCGCGTATGCCGCATCTGGGATGTCTCTATCTGCGTAGATGCGCTCGCATCACCGACGCCAGTCTGGTCGCGATCGCTTCGTATTGCGCGAGTCTGCGTCAGCTGTCGGTATCGGACTGCGTGAAGGTAACGGATTTCGGAGTGCGCGAGCTGGCGGCGCGCCTCGGCCCGTCACTCCGCTACTTCTCCGTGGGCAAATGCGACCGCGTGTCCGACGCCGGCTTGCTGGTCGTCGCTCGTCACTGCTACAAACTGCGCTATCTGAACGCCCGCGGTTGCGAAGCGCTCAGCGACAGCGCGACCATCGCCTTGGCGCGCGGTTGTCCGCGTATGCGCGCCCTCGACATCGGCAAGTGCGACATCGGCGACGCGACTCTCGAGGCTCTCTCCACCGGCTGTCCCAACCTAAAAAAGCTATCCCTGTGCGGATGCGAGAGAGTCACCGACGCCGGCCTCGAAGCGCTGGCCTACTACGTGCGCGGCTTGCGCCAGCTCAACATAGGCGAGTGTTCGAGAGTCACGTGGGTCGGTTACCGCGCTGTCAAACGCTATTGCCGACGTTGCGTCATAGAACATACTAACCCCGGGTTTTCCAGCTGATTCCAACTCGGCCTACCGCCATTGATGGTCTTAATTAGTGATGTGAGGGATTATTATTCTAGAAATATACACTCTCTGAGATGATAGAATATTCTGAGACTATTTTCCGTCTCTCAAAAAAGGATAGAAAATATTCTTAAAATATTCCATCCACCTCACATCACTAGTCTCAAGTGCCAGAATGTAATATAGCAAAAGTATAGGGAATTTTGTAAACCTAATTTTTTTTTAATTCAAATTTATCGCTCGATAAATATTACCTTTTTTTTATATACATATTAGCGGGAGAGAAACGATGTAGAGTAAGATCTATTAATTTGAGTATCGCTTGTAATCTATTTATTAACAAATTTTATTACTCGCAAATATATAAATTTGTAAAAAGATTTCTTGTTTTCTACGATTGGTTGTAAAAAAATTTATATACATATGTTATATATATATATATACATGTAATCTCCAGTTTCAAAACTCATGTGTGCTATTTATTGTTTTTGTAATTTATTGTAATAACAATGCGACACATTAAATATTTTCATATCTCTGTAAAGTGTGTGAATTAATTAATTGTGATGTAAGTTTTTATACGGGAACGCGTGTATGAAAAAAAACAGAAAAATATACAATAAATATATTTCTCTTCTACAAAAAAAAAAAACAAAGAAAAGTCGAAGTTAAAAAATCTTTTGTCAGAAATTTCATCACGAATGCAAAACGATTTCAAACGGAATAAATCAAGTTTATTCTAACAAAAAATTCAAGAATGTATGTACACATGTCCGCGTCTTCCTACACCCGACGCTTGTATGTCTCTCCATTGTTTCGATAAACGCCTGCGCGAATTTCCTTTGGAAATCCGCGGTAGGAGTGGCGCAGGCTTCAGGGGTGAAATTGCACGGTGGTTGAAAACCGCCGTTATACATCAGTCGTATCTAGGCGGTCACGCTGTTAAGCAGACCTTCAAATTCGATGTCGCCGTCTGTCGTCGTGTTTCTTCAATATGCGTTGTTTCTGATTATCGCCTTCAAAAATGGTGAGTGCGTGAGAAATGTTGTATTTTTTATTTTTTGTTTTAGATGAAACGTAGGTTTTTCTTTGATTATTATTATTATTATTATTGTAACATAGTGCTGTTGATATATTTCTGAATTAAAAGTAATTATAGAAATTCTCGCAAATTACACAAATTTATAATCTTGATCTTGGAATCTCGGGATCTTGATTTTGAGGTAGTTTTTTTACAGCAGATTTTTACAAATTTAATTAAATGTTTCTCATTTAACTTGCGTAATTATTGAAACATTTAATATGTTAATGCTGATTCAAAACCGGCACTTTAGGGGACACACACAGACGTACTGGTTAAAAATATATAAACATACTTTTTAATATCCAGATTTTAAAAAAACTTGACAGTAACAAAGTTTTTTCGTTCAACCTTGAACTTGCTATCGACGTGAAAAATTTCATTAAAACGTGGCGAACGCGAAGGAAGATAACTAGTTTGGTAAACGAAGTTGTTTTTTTTGTGAAATTTTTTTGTAAAAATTTGATTTGTTCGTTCTTTCCCTTCGGTGTAATTTTTCGGGGGCTTAGAAAAATGTGGATCGTCTCGATAAAGGATTTTTCAAGGTTCTCGGCGGTACCAAAAGTGCAACACGTCAAGAACGTTTGTTTAGATATTGTCGGGTATCAAAGCTCCGTTATAACTTTTGTTCGTCGCGGCTACACACCGCTGATATCAAAGACGTCTGAGATGTAAATTAGTGTGACGCGATCAAATTGTCAAGGCCGCAATGACGTTAAATTGTGAGCCATTTTTAGAAGTGTCCTCGACCGTCGCGGTCATTTTGTTAGTTTTGCGATCTCTCGTGACCTCGAGAGAATCAAAGATTTCTCGTTTTGCGGACAATTCGATGATTTTGCAATATTCACGAAATTTATACACGACAAAGAAATATTTTTAATTCAAACAAGATCAACAATTGAATCACTGAAAGAGAATTTTCGCGCCGAAGATTTCGCTCGACACGTGTCTTAAGCTGAACCTCGTTACGGTATGTTTGCGACGTATATAGGTAGCAATGTAAACGTTTGCGAATCAGTCGCCATTCAAGGGACCATCAGATGCCTCCTCTTTGCTATCAAATTCGGTGATCGGAACACCGTGGCATTTGCATATTCACCGTCGTGGAATTCAAGCTTAAAATTAGTAAATCGGTTCATATTTCTGCAGCATTTTAGCGGAATTTTGTATTTGACAATTATATAATTTTTCTACAAACGCTATTCTTTTCTCTCTCTTTCATTTGTTAAAATATTTATGTAAATAATTTACACAATTGTGCGCGAACAGTTCAACTGTTTCACGAGAAGATAATAAAAAATATAAATATTTGGTGTATTTATTATCACAAATGTCAATTAGTTTCTCAGTAATTTCTAATAATCTATATATTGTATTTTTTATATCTAGAGTTGTGAAGTTTTTGTAAAAAAATATACTTTCTTCTCTGATTTTTCGACTTAGTAACTTTTCTGACGATCTCTTAACTCTCTTCCTCTCACGTATTTTATTTTTGTCAATTAAACTTATATTTTGACGATATATATGTATTGTGCGAGATTTAACTTTTGCCGAAGATATCTCCCTAGAAATGTATCTTCATATCATAGAGAAAAGAGGAGGGGAAGAAGTAATCTCTAGATGGAGAGATGTCTTCGCACAGACAGAACCGTTTTGTACGAAGAAATTCAACGTCAGTCAGTTAAATCCCGCGAGATATTTCGCGGTTCATACAGAGTATCGACATTCAACGTGCGATCTCATTACAAATCCGCAAGATTTTTCGATTTACGTCTCACGCTGCGGTGACAGGCAGACGCCGCGGTTCATTTTTCGATCGGTGAGAATATCTTCCCAGACCATATGCTCGCTCGAGAATACCGAAGGATTCGCGGAAGAAAAATCACAGATTTGAGAACAAGAAATACTTTTATATTAGCGAAAGAACTTCTGTAACTAACCAGATTTTTAGAACAAATTCCAAATTAAAATCAATTAATAATCGAGTTTGAGAGAAATCTCGATGAAATTTATTAATCTAATTTGTTAGTTTAATTTAACATCCTATTAATGTTCTAATTTTATGCTTATTTTTTTGTAATACGAGCTTTTTGCCTCATCAGTCTTTTCAACATTTTACCGCCAAGTGTGTGTATTGGTGATACACTTAGAAGATTATTTTATACGGTTATAAATAAACTTCAACGCTTCTCGATTGAAAATATTCCGCTTGATCGCTTCCAGAATTTTGGACACAACCTATTACGTTATAAAAATATTATATACGAACAATATTTAAAACAAATAATATTTTGTTTTACACTTGGGAATATCTCTTGCATCCTCAGTTAATTACTCGAGAATGTGAATGCTTTAACATTTTTACTGATAAAGAAGCGTCGTCGTAAAAAGATCAAGAAAATTAAAAGAATGCGTTAAAGAATACCGCAACGCTCATGCAATTTGTGGAAAATTCGCTTCGACGACGCTCATTTCATCTGTCGATTGACATCGACGAGCGAGAGTTGGATAAAGATCGCGAAGACTCATTCTCTTAATTACCGGCGACAAATATCACTTATTTTCCTCACGGCATTTCTCCCGTTTCACTCTTCCTCTCGTACGTCCCGTACAAGAAGAGATGAGAGACCGAACTGAAATTAGCTGGTCCTCTGACAGGTTTCACCACGCTTCACAGCACAATGGTCGTTCAATGGGGATGGGACCAGCGTTGCTCTGATCACATAGATGATCGCTATAATAGACGAGCGCGCATCCACGTTACGAAATGGATCAGAGTCCGTGATCAGAGAGAAAGGTCCGCGCGGTGAAAGAAATCTCTGAAGTCGGTTCATTGCGGAGATCGCTTCCTGAGACTGTGTTGCGCGTCTCTTCTCGCGTTTAATTTTATACCCGTTACATATACTTTGAACGACTCTCAACGCTTTTTTTGACGCCAGTTGTATGTACGAGAACCCGACAGCGATAATTTTTTGTTACGCCATACAAGCTTTCTTTATTTGCCAAATCTATTAGTCCATAAACTCGATAATGTTTAAAGACAATTTTTAAACACCGCGATATAATTGTTCCGTATGCTCAGGTGTGTGCGACAAGCACAGCGACGAATACAGATTGATGAAGCACCTGCTGGACGGGTATGACGCCGGCGCGAGACCAGCTAAAAATTCGTCCCAGCCTTTGGTCGTGATCTTCGGACTCGCTCTTCATCATATTATCGACGTTGTGAGTATTCAAGCGCGAGCAATCTTAAAAAATCGATACTTGAAGCAAGAAAATTCGATTGGCCCGTTCACGAGACGACTACGTTTAGTGCCCTTTCAGGGAGACGGTATATAGATATATACGATGTTCTTGTTGCGATTTAAAATAAATTTTATTATATCCACTCTTTGCGCACTAAGTTATCTGCTGATTTCACGTGCGTGCAAATTCAAAAATAAAAAAAAGCGAGGGATTTTTTCTCTCACTTCGAACTCTCTTTGTTCAAATTTTCTCAATCAAATTACTGACGCGTAAACAAACGATCATCTCTATTTATAGATAATCTATAACGAACATAAACGTGAATTTTGTATATAAGCGTGTACCACGTGATTCGTATTTTCGTATATTTTAAAACGTGATCCGATGTTAGATTTCTATTGAAACGGCTAGACAAATTGAACGCGACATCGCCGAACGGAATACGTGTCGTGTGTGTATATATATCTACACGTTACATTTTCCGCAATGAAATATTGACGATAACGGTAAAATAGAAATATCAGCGTCTGACACACATTCACAAATGCCTTCGTTCATCTCCTTTACCAAAATTTAACAATAAAAAAATACTAAAAAAGACGGATCTTCCGTAATTCGCGGAAAATCTCACACGCACGAAGAAACGGGAAAACTAAGTTGGGTCGCGGATTTCTTCAAGAAACATTTTTCACATATTCGCGGAATTTCGGAAACTGCTGAATTGATATAATAAAACAAAGAATTGCGACAAAAAATATTTCTTGCAAATAACGACGATGTGTGTGTGTGTGTGTGTCTGTGTGTGTGTGATGTAACGGAAAAAGATTTTCTCTCAATGTAGAAAAAGGGAATATCCATATGGAGGAAAAATAAAAATAAATATAAAAAGAAAAAAATATTATACGTGATTGTTCGGTTTTTATCGACATGAAAGTTTTGCTGTGTGACTTTTAACAGCGCGTTTGTTTTCTCCTTGCATATATACATATGTGTATATATATATATATATATGTGTTTTTTTGTTTTTTTTTTAAATACAAACGATCAAAACACATCGATTAAATTCTTAGCATATCTTCTCTCGTACACAATATAGCATATTTGGAATATTATACGTAGAATGATAGTATCTCTCTCTTTGGTATTAGATCGTAGCATTCCGTAGACTTTTTGCAGTAGATATCTGCTGTAGGTTTCGTACACACGAAGATGGATATCGAGCATTAGCAAGAATGATACAGTCTCTTGCGGAGACGGTCCATAAACATCCATCTTTATCATCGTAAAACTAGCTGCATAGCAACCACTACCGTTGTTTTACAGTGTAAAAAAAATTTGAAATGTCATATGAATTTTCGAAATTACTGCGGAATATTAAAGTTCATCCAATTTAGGGAGGCTCACCATTCGCAAGTTCGCAACAGTTGAAGCAGACCGACGAGCGGAAGATTCTCCGGAAAGAAGGAACGGCGCGGAACTTTGAATATTTATGTTTCGCACGTATATAAAATAACGAGATGCAATTAGAGTCCTCGCGCATCGAACGCGGCTATGTAATAATTTACGCGTCGATGCTCATTGAGATAACGCGTCGCGGAATTCGTCAGTTTCCGAGTTCGCACGATCGCGGGAAGCTAATTAAGTGCCGCAAAATCGCTTTCTATCGGGGTTTCTGACGTTAATTATCAATTATCCTACGCTGTGTCAACACGTCGCGTGTTTTATACTTCTCTTTTTTCGTTTTTTAATCTTGTGATTGCGTTAAAATTTTATTGTACAGGACGAAAAAAACCAAATACTCACGACCAACTGTTGGGTCACGCAGATTTGGATCGACCATCACTTGAAATGGAACTCCACGGAATTCGCCGGAATCGAAGTGATCCGAATTCCTTACAATCGCGTCTGGCGGCCCGATACGATTTTATATAACAGGTGAGATAGTTGTCCGACATGTAAATAAACAGGAAAATAAGTGTCGCGAGTTTCGAAATCTATATTCCAATGTGACAGCGCATATATTGCGCACGAACACAGACCATACGTATTTTCTCTCGAGAGCTTTACACCTTGATTCCGCGATATCGTTTCGAGATTTTTTTTCTTTTACGCCGCGGGATGCTTTGCAAAAGTATTGACAACAGAAAAAACTAAAAGTCAAGATCGATAAATTTTTTCTTCTATAATTTGTAAAAAAAAGTATGTAAAAAAGTTGAGAATTTGAACAATAATGTGATATTTTATTTCTTAATAAGTCGATAATGTGTTCGCGTTTCGAAACACTGAAAATATCTGTATTTTTTTGGCGTACTAAAAAAGAAATAATTTCCGTTTATTCTAATAAATCAATAAATTATGCAAAATAATGTTCTGTAAAGGTTTGTAAATTTATATGACGTTTTTTCCTCAAAGATCGCACACACAGTTGTGTGATTGAAATAAAAGGGTTTTGATGTTTCGTTGTTGTGTTTTTTTTTCCCAACGTTCTGATTTTAGCGCGGATCCGCAATACAGTTCGTCGGTCATCAATACAAACGTGATCGTGAGATACACGGGCGAGGTGGTCTGGCTGAGCCACGGTATCTTTCGCAGCAGTTGCAACATAAACGTGGAGTTCTTCCCGTTTGACGAGCAGCGCTGCGCTCTCAAATGGGCCTCTTGGACATACGACGGTTACCGAGTAAGTTTCACGTTTTCTGCACTTTTTTACATTTGCACGCAGCACCGGTTTCCGAATTCGCGCCAATGCAAATAGTCGAAGAGTTTTTTGCGTTTGCATAATTGAATATCCAATTTTTTCTTTAATCAAAATTCTCTTCTTCCTCGCAACAACAATTGAATCTGTCGGAACAAATCACTCGATAATGCAAATATGAAATTTGCAGTATACGCAGATATAGAATTTGCAGTATAGAAAGTGCGTCTTTGTCTCATTGATCTTCGCACGTAATTTCGACGCGGTACATGTCTGCGCTTTTTGTGTACGACGAAATGAATTTTGTGCACGCAAGAAAACAAAAACAAAAAAAAAGTTGTTGGCAAAGCAAAGCCGATCGGCCTTCGAAAAAGTTTGGGGGACGTTTCCATACAGCTAGTGGAATCGAAAACATCCGGGCCTGCCAAGTCATGAAAATGGTTCGGGCAGATCGAAGAGCTTAATCCGCAGGCATCGCGAGAAGAATTCAATACGAGAGCCTCTCGTATTGAACGTTTCGTTCGCCTCCGCGCTTCGAGTTCTTTCTGCCTATCTTTCAACAGAGTTTTCCCATTTTCTCCACGTTGAATACACTTTGCGTAGCTGCTGCCGCCGCTTTTCCCGCGGTCGCTCAAAGGTCGAGGGCGTCATCGCGCGGTTTAAAACACTCGGAGGAAAATTTTTCCAAGTTCTTGGCATTAATCATCTCTTGTGTTCTCAGAGTGACCAGATTTTCACAGCGCCGATCATTTACTTCCTAAGCGGAAACTCTCGCAAAAGATTTCTCATTAATCAAACATTCGAGAAGAAAGAAACTTTGGACATAAGTTAAAAAAAATAGGATCTGTTAGCTCTCTGCGCGATAGAGATTTTATCGAATAAATATTTCGTTTCGCCGAGTTTTTCCAGTTTCTTTTTTTCCCGTTGAATATACATTGCGCACACCCGCCGTCGCTTTTCCTGGTCGCGCGAAAGTCGAAGACACGTTGTCATCGTGCAATTTATAATATACTTATTAGGAATTACTTCCAAGTTTCATAATCATTTTTTGTGCTTCCATCGATCGAATTTCCAATCCCGTTCTTTTGTTTTTTTATTTATTTGTATACGTCTGTACCTAATCGGTCTTGCTTGTGACTTTTTTTTTTGTTCGCCCATTGCGAAACAATGGCGACTTTGCGCTGTCGTCGGCTGTCGCGAACGAGAAAACGTTGTAAACTCACACCGCGGAAATCTCTTACCGGCATCAGCTCGAACTGCAGAGGCAGAGCGAGCAAGGGGACGTGAGCAATTATCAGGAGAACGGCGAGTTCCAGCTTCTGAATTTCACCGCCCGCAGAAACGTTGAGTACTACTCCTGCTGCGAAGAACCGTACCCCGACATCACCTACGAGATTCGCCTGCGGCGACGTCCGATGTTCTACGTCTTCAACCTGATTCTACCTTGTATACTGATCAATGGCATGGGTAAGAGAGAAGAGCGCACGTAAATGTATATAAATTTAAAATAATTCTTATCTTAATATTAGACAAATAATTTTAACTAAAATTTAATAATATTCTAATTAGCAAAACTAGAGAGTGGATTTTATTGGTTCGAAAAATACTTTTTGTGAAACTCGGATTTAAACTTCTGTAAACTCTTGAATATGTGTTTCCGAGCGATTTTTGAAAATGAGATATCTTAAGAACTACTTAAAAGTGGTGAAGTTTCTAAAAAATTATCAAAACTAATGTTATTTCCTTAATTTAGAATATCGAATAAAACCCCATGAATTTTTACAGATTTTTTGCAACGTTTTAATCAGTAAAAAGCCGTGTCGGACTTAAATGTCAGGGTTTACAGAATATAGGATTAAGTGTTTTTTCGAACATCGAGAATTGAAGCAGTTCACGACGCGATAACGCGATTCTCGATCGTCTCCGTGTCATTTGTTATTTAACATATACAAAAGATAAGGGAATATACATGAGTTCAATATCGTTAGTGGGCGTTTGTGCAAAAAAAATTTCATAAATAAATGCTCGTCTGCAAGGCAACCTGCATAAGAAGTCATATACAACGAGATTAAATAGAGGCTCGCTCTTCTGATCTTTCCGCACGACCTGCTTGCATAAGAAACTCGAGACTTCATCCAGACGAACGCGAGAGATGCGGATCTAATGAAAGTGTATAATAGTTTGTTCGTATCTTTCGAAGAAACGAAGGAGTGTTTTATTAAGTAGCGAGAGAGAAAGCGCGATAAAGAAAAATAACAAACGAGTGATCGTCTTTTCGTATACTCGAGATTTGATTAATTTGATTTAATTGCCGAATCTAATTTTTTGTAATTGCAAAAAACGAATATTAACGCAGCAACGTCAGTTTGAAAAGTAGTATCTAATCTCGTTAGGATTTGTGCAAGAGGAAACAAATTAAAAACAAAAAAAAAAAAAAAAAAGAAGTCACCGTCTCTCTAAGGAAACTGTAGCGCGAAGCGTTTCATTACATTTCGCTGTTGCCGCTTATCCGATAATGAAAGAAATTTGCCGAGGATTTTGCCCGACATCGAAGCCACCTGCGTAAATCGGCGGCTGCTGGCTGAGAAACGAGATCTTTCGATGCAAAGAAAAAAAAAAATAAAAAGTAGAAATTGCTCAATTACAATTACCTACGCATAAAGTGACATACACAAATATATACACGCGGGAATAAATATAAATAAAACAATTAAAAGAGCAAGCGCGCGCATAAAATCGAGCACGGCAATAACGATTCGAATAAATGGAACAATAAATGGTTTTTCGATAATTGATGGCTTTTCGATAATACTGATGAGGAAGCGAGGATTATTGTGGGACAGATAAAAATAACAGCGATTTTATTATCGGAAAAATCGTTGCGTATATTGTTTTACGTAGCCGGAAAATTCTCTATATAGAATACACGTGATTTCTCCACGTGACAATAACATATAGAAGAGATATAAGAACTAAATCGTATTTTACTCACCAAACAACTGCGTTCTCGTTCGCTCTCTTTTTTTTTTCTCTTTTTCTAGTCTTCCTACAGACGTTCTATTTCTACAGATGTCGATTATTGCTACTCTCAAGTTTGTCTCGAGATGACTTCGAATCGAAATCTCTTTCTCTCTCGCGAAATATATATATATATATTCGGAGATTCAATACGTATTCAACGGCAAAAGTAAAACTTTTCGTGAACGATTTTCTTGTTGTTTATCTTTCAGCCCTGTTGGTGTTCTGCGTGCCCTCCGAGTCGGGAGAGAAAGTCACTCTCGGTATCTCGGCCCTTCTCTCCATGACGGTGTTTCTCATGACAATACGCGAAACTTTGCCGCCCACGGAGAAGACACCGCTAATAAGTGAGTGCGCTTCATCAGGTGTTTTTGTTTGTCGTGTAATTCGAAGAATCAAGGAAAGAAACAGCGCCTCGCAAAAGAAGATCTCACAAAGACTTGATAAAAACTAGGAAATCACAACATTCTTCTGTAATAATTCTCACAACACGCTATTCGTATCGCTGTTCTTTCTTGTTTAAATTGATAAACATTGTTGTTATTGTTTTGTAATTTGAAAATGTGTCAAATGGGTGCAAAAATATCATCGCAAAATATCATCTGTCCGAGTACTGTCGCACAGCTGTGCGACTTCTTCATTAAAAGACTCGCGGAACAATGCACTCGGGAGTTTCTCGAGACGATTAACGCACTGTTTTATTTCTGCTAATCTTCAAAGGAAAGGAATCCGGAGAAGAGAGCATTGTTGTTTCAAAGAAAACGGAGAAAACTAGATAAAGATAGTTTCGATTATCGACATATTATACATTTATTATCGAAACAGAAACAAAAGGAAAAAAATTAATACGAGTAATATAATTTTGTTAAAATCGTCAAGTTAAAATTTCTTCATTCAGAAAAAATAAATTTGCACGCTATGTTTATTTATTTGTCAATAATTTTTCTTCTTAATGTTTTTTTCAGGTCTTTATTACGGCGTCAGCATTTGCCTGGTGTCGTTCGCTTCCGCGTTGGCGGTCGTGACATTGAATTTACATCATCGCGGAGTTCGGGGTATACAAGTGCCGAATATCGTGCGATCGCTGGTCTTAGACAAATTATCCAGGATAGTATTTCTGAATATCCAAGAGGAGAATAGATCGGTAAAACGGATAACGTAATGCAAATGCATAATGTTACGTTTCTTTCTTTCTTTGTAATACACAGGGAACGTTTCGTAAATCCGTCATCCGGATATTTTTCTCACAACCGCGTATTTGAATATAAAATAAAATTTAGACAATAATCCGTTGCGCGTTTCTCTCAGCGATCAGATAACGATCCCGAGAGTCGCGCCGCTTCCGGTGAAATAACAGCGTTAAAAAAAAAAAAAAAAAAACAACAGCCTTGGACGCGTTTCCTTTCAACGTGCGCGCATACATATACCTCGGTAACATAATTTTATACATGAGAAAAAAAAATTACATTTTTATATAAAAATAGAAGTAAACGTAAATAAAACGTTGATCTTTAAATAACGCACGCACGTTATCGTGTTATTTCACGAAGAAGGAGAAAGTTTTCCCGTGTTGCGAAACAGTTTCTAAACACGCCATTATCCCGTTCTATAGAAAAGTTATGACGCGATTGTCAATCGCGCGATCACAGAGATTTGTTATATCAGCAGGAGTCGGCGGAACAATTTCCAAGAAGAAAGAACAGCTGTCCGTTGCACTTCAGGCCCGAATCGTCGGAGCAGCATGTGTCTTCCAAGTATTCATCGAGGAGAGATGATAGTAACAGCACCAGTCCCAGTCTAGGTGAGACTTTATTTCATTCGACAATTAATTTGTTGACATTTTTTTCCTCGTTTTGTGTAAAATTGAAAAACGAAATCTAATACATCCGTAGATTTTATTTATTTTCATGAACGTTCCGCGAATCTTGTTATTGTGTACAAACTGTTTTCGTTCCTTTAAACTTTAAACGTTTTGGTCTAAGTCGTTTGTCAGCACGTCAGTCTGATAACTCGCGTTGAACAATCGACAGATCTCAGGAGAGAAGGCAGCCTCGAGGCTCAGTGGTTCCGAGTTCTAGGACGTGTGTACGCGACCATCGAGAGGAACGAGTGGCGTTTGGTCGAGCAAGATCGACGAGAAAGGACAGAATTAGATTGGAAACAGGTCGCGCTGGTCAGTGATCGCGTGCTGTTGTGCATTTTCTTGTTCATAACTGTCGTCAGCACGACAGTGATTTTATGCGGATCGCCGCCACCGATACCGGAGCTGCCCAAAAGTGAATAAATCCGGGAATCTCAATGCAACACGTTATATATTAAAGGAATTACGTACTAATTAATACTCTAACGTATTTAGAAAAAACTATGTACTCTGACGTAAATCTATTTGAAAATGATTATGTATTGATTGCACATAAAAATTGAATTGAAAAAAAAAAACTATTTTACAACGTTTTCTATAAGATTGCCAATTCTGTAAATTGATTTGTTTATCTTTCTCTCTTCTAAAGAAATCTACTAAAAAGAATTTTCAAAGATTCACACATGTGTTTGCTTCTGTTATATACACATATAACCATTTTGTTATACATATCGAATATATATGTATATAAATAAAAAATAAGTTGTTAAAATATTTAATAACTTTACTATAAAGAGATAAATGTGCATCGAATTTGTTAAAGAATAAATTTAGACATGAGTTTATACTCGTCAGAACAAAGATCTAAGAGTTTAATGTTTTTTCAAGATAAAGTGATGTAAATCGTATGTGTGCGTACACGCTCATGTACGCGTAAAAAATAAATATTCCTTATCGATGAAAAACTCATTATTTGTATGTGGAATAGAAATATTGTTAATATTAGGGATATGTTCAAATCACGATGTCGAAAATACAATTGTTAAGAGAATAAACAATTGAACAACCTTTATTCCTTGTACCCATTACCTATCAATCACGTATCAACGTCACACACACACGCACATACACACAATATCTAAATTATTATATAACTTACATATAAAGTCTCTTATGAAAGCGTGTATCCTAATTTATTACACCATTCTTCCCTCTCATACCTTTCATGTTTTAAGAAGCAGAATATAAATCTATAAAATATATAATATATAGAATATATATGTTCAGATGTGCATAAAAAAGTTGCATAAAAATGCTTAGTAATAATCAGGTACTGGTGCGCAGGCTATTTTCACAAAGTCTTCGTACTTGATGTGTCCATTCAAAGACACGTTGGCTTCGCGAAAGATTTGCTCCACTGTGACAGATGACAAAATGAAGCGATGTAAACAAATGAGAAATAAATTACGTCTATCATTTACTCACTTTCTCTTTTTCTCTCTCTCTCTCTCTCTCTCTTACCTTCTTTGCTGCTCAGTTGTTCTCCCCAGTAAAGCAACATGTGCGCCAATTGTCGTGCTGGAATAGTACCGGAGTGAGAAGTGTCCGCGGCTTGAAAGGCCTTAATCACTTCCTGCGGTAAGTCCTCCGCACGAGTTTGAAGATGCATTACTTCCAGGAAATCAGCGAAAGACATTTTCCCACCTTGAATTGGAACGTGTTTCGCTCTCTTGTAAGAAAAAACTTGACGTATCCTCAGAATCATACACTCTTACCTTTGTCCTTCATGTACTTGTTTAATTCTGCGATGGTCGGACTCAATCCTAAAGATCTCATGATTATAGTGAGCTCGTCAAGGGTGCGAATCTGGCCACTTCGAGCAAACAGGTAGAAACACTCTCGGAATTCTGTAAAAATCATGTTGCAAATGTTTGCTCCACGAAATGAATAATAAAAAGCAAAAATATTGCAAATCCGAACGTACCATCTATGTCTTCTTCTCTGAAGTAACGCGCCTGTAAATCAAGATATAAAGAGTGAGTTTATATGTCAACAATGCTTACAGTTGTGTAAATGCGCACATGGAGAAAGTGTAGACATACAGTATTGAGCTTGAAATTTTTCAACACACATTCTGAAGAGAAGTAGAAAAGACGAGAATTATCGGAGTGAATACGATAAATATTAAGATTACCATGTATGATCGTTTGGAGAAACGGAGATCACTGTTGTTTTTCTATAAGTCAGATTCTGTTTTCTGCTGTAGCAGGTGTTTGATCTCGAAACGTAACCTCACCTGTTCTATCCACGTTTCCCTTTGCTGGAAAAGAGCGACATCGCTCGTTGTAACGGTCTACTAGAAATCTCGGTCGTGCAACTCACCTGTGTAAAGCAAGATTGATCTATCCTATGGTTTAAATTTTATTTTGAATTATATACCGCGCATTGCAACTGAAGTTCGAAGAAATGGTAAAAAATGGATTAGAATGGATTAAAAATTTTTATATCGAATTTTGTTAAAATATTGAGAAAAGATTTTAGAAAAAGATGTTTTTAGAAAATTATCTAGAAAACATTTTTAGAGAGGAGTATCTAAAAAACATATCAGAAATAAGTTTTTACGATGAAAAATAATAACATATTGCAAAGTTCAAAGAGTTTCTTTACGCCTTCTGCACATCAATCAGACAATGTTACTTATCGGTGCGACATTTCTAGCGTCATATCTTTTTTATTTTCAGAGTTTTTTTTTTCAAGTTTAAAGTAAAACTCTTTATTTGACGGACTAAATTTCTCGTTAATTGCAATTAATTCGATCAGATCGAACGACGAAGAAAGGCAGCTCGTGTCCCGAAAAGAATAGCTGAACGGAACAATGATCCCATTTAATCGTTCGTCCTCCCAACCAACTCCCACCGGTAGATTAAAATTTATTTCGAACGTGCCATGTGTGTATACGTGCCGCATACATACTATTGATTAACACATCGCCTTTGATTCTCGTTAAAAAGACCACGCCATCAATCTCGCACCTTTTATGAGGCCGACGATTACATGCACACACACACACACACACACACACACACACACACACACACACACACACACACACTCTCTCTCTCTCTCTTCCTCTTTTTTCTCACCACCACCGGATCTACCCCAAAAACGAATCAATTTTTTTGCATCTCCCGAAATGACTCGACTTTCTCGTTTCGCATTACGCAATATGACGTGAAGGAAAATACGAGAGAAATCAAACGAGAAATAGAGCAATTCTTTTCGGAGTGCTGTCGCGAATTAATCGGGATAACTTTATTTCGCGAGCGAAAATAATCGGAAGATTGCAAAATGTTTGTGCAAGTTTCAAGTTTCTAGCAGATAGATACTCATAGCGAGAACCGGTTAATACACGTGCGTCAGTTGAGTTTTTCGAAGCGTCAAATATATCGTTAATAACTTTCGAAATTAGATGTTTGCGCAGACGAAGTTTAACTAACAAACCGACTGTTTTTACGTTGCTATTAATTCACATCAAACTCTTCGAATTCCAATCATTAGATAAACACATAACGAATTTACAAACTACGTAACGTACATACGTAACGTACATTCAAAATCTCGCCAATCAATCCGGAAGGGAGCTATCAAAACTATAAACCGTAAATTATCTCCAGTAAACAAACAGCATGTAATCCTGGTACTCAATATGGGGGAGCTTCGTCGTCCGATAGTTATACTAACCGTTAGCGTTGCTCTCGGGATTTAACGCAATCGTTAAAAGCGAGTGTACGCAGCAGCCCGTGGAAACTAATTGGATATCGCGGGCTCGTCCTTTGCGCGCAGCATACCGTTTCCATAATTAAATTGCTCGCGGCCTCGGCGCCGCCGCATGTCGATAATCAAACTAATCCACGACGCAACATTCCCGGGGTAATGGTTTCGCGCGCCGTCGAGGACCTTACGGCGGGGAAAGGGAGAATTTCGCACCCTCTTAAACCGCTTTCCTCTCTCTCTCTCTCTCTCTCCTCTCTCTCTTTTGTGTCGCCTTCGTTCGTCGTCTCGCGCGCGTCGTCTTCTCCTTTTGTTTCATTGATAGATCGTCCTTCGCGCGCGCGCGCGCGCGAGAAAGCTTTGCGTACTCTCGTCGCGCGTATATATGTACGTGTGTACACGAGCGTAAAACCAATATACCGAACGACAGATACGAAAATAAATAGCGCAAAGGAGACAAAGTAGATGTAGATCTATGAGATGGGGCGAAGAGAATGAGATGGAGAGAGAAAGAGAACAAAGGAAGAAACGAGCGACAAGATATCAGTGCAAAGAACACGAACAAAGCGTAGAAGGCGAGTACGCGAGAAAATTTGGAAGGACAAGACACACGCTCTGCTCTCGTCCTATCCGTGATCTCGATTTTTCTCGAAGAAAAAGAAGCGTGGATGCGCGCGCGAATCTCAGATGTGTTTGCCGGCGGCTTTTATAGGAAATGGACGAAGAGTTAAAGCGCGAGGGTTGAAAATAAACCCGCGGAAGAGAACAACTCGCCAGGAGAGAAAAGAAATACGAGAAAATAAGGAAAAGAGAAAGAAACGATCAGAGAGAAACATTTATATTATATTCTGCACGTATAACTTCCGACAAATATAGATAGATACAATTGAACTACGGGTATACACATGTCTGCGGGGGAAGAAAAGGACAATTCGGAACATTAAAAGATCGGCCTTACATGTAACCGTAAGAGTTTTCGCAACAAATATATATTGCACACATATATATACATGTATATACGCTGCAAGAGGAAAGAAACGAGATATATACGGAAAGGTGAAGAGAGAAAGAGAGTTAATAGACGGGACCCGGAGAGAAAGGTCGCGCGCAGCGTTGTGCACCTCGTGGATTGGCAGGCGAGGGCGCGGGAGGGGGAAACACAGCTGGGTCGAACGCGCGCGATTGGTGGGGGAAGTCGTTGTCCTCGGGAGTCTTCGGTGTGCACGATTCCGCGAGCGTCTCGTCAGTGCGACGCGAAACGCGCTTCTCGTTGGGGAGATCGGTTGGTTACTCGTATACGCGCGCGCGTATGCGTTATCGCGTGCTGTACTATACACGACGACGACGACGTCTTTCTCGGTTTCTCGACAAACGGGTGGTCGGCCGCGCGTCTTCCGCCATCGTCGGACGCCTCGTAGCGCGTGAAAAGAACGTCAACCGGCTTCCTCGCGCACATTTGTGACACGTGTGTGGTGTATCTGTGTGTGTGTGTGTGTGTATGAGCGCGTGTGTTATGTGAGTTGGTTGCGCTTTTACCACCGTACATTGCTTCGTATATGTATACGCTCGATGTTTCGCACACGGGCAAGTACGCGGGCGTCGTTATGCGGCGGTGAGCGCCGATGACAACACGGGGTTGCTTCATCCTCGGGCGGCAGGATCGTGGCGACGAGAACGCCCGTGGCCAGCGGCAGGACTCGTGGAGCACAGCGGCGAGCTGCGCCTCGGTAAGTGTCGGTCGTACGTACGCGTGTACGCATGTGTGAGTATACCAACAGGGCAGGCGCGCACTCTCTGTATCCACAGGCGTGCGCGTATAGGTACGGGGTGGCTCGGTAGTATCGCGTGTACCTCTTCGAACGCGGTTCTCGCGGTGTGTTCTCCTGACGATTCGGAGCCTCACTTTAAAGGGAAGAATGCTATTTGTCGAGATATTCATCTGTCTGTGTACGTATCAAATATTGCTTGTTTAAAGTAACTTTGTATTACACGAAATATACACATTTAAACGTATAATTTATTTCGACACGTGATACGATGTTGAATAATTCGAAAAATAAGATTTCTCGTAATTATATTGATGCTCGCTGTAGCGCTAACTGCCATTTTCATGCGACGCGAATATTTATTATCGCGAACACGCAAATAATGGCGAGTTACCTTGTGTGTGTGTACGCGCGTCTTGCGCGCGAGTTACTTGCTATATGTTTTCGTCACATCCGAATGCTTTTACGTGTCCCTCGGCGTGTGTTCGTATGTTTCGCGCAAAATGAAAGGAATACCACGGCGTGAGTGCGGCGGAGACAGATTTCTCGCGGAGAGTGAGAGATATATGAAGTTTGTCACATATTACACTCCCGAGATCTCGATATCGAGATGAATCGCGAGATGTGTGGCACACGTTTGAAATCGAAGTTTCTTGTGTTCGCGACGTGTGCGAACTGACGCGCGCGTAACGTATACGATTCGGAACAACGAAGTAACGACAAGTAAGCGAGATTTATTTTTTGCAATTGTACTTAAAACACATATTTATTCAAAAATACATATTATTGCGCGTTGCGAAAGAGACAAATAATTTATATTAACCGTTTATTTTTATGGTTTTATTATTATTATTATGATATTATACTTCTCTGTTTTAATTTAAAATACGATGGGGTGCTCAGTGGCGGATTAATGAAGTCTCGCACTCTTCGCACAAACTAAAATAAACGAGATAAATCATTTCCTCAGATAATCGTACGCTTAATTCAAAATTTTAATTACAAGAGAAATTGCAGACTTTCAAAATGTTTTATATTTGAATAAAAATCGCTTTTCTTTTGGTTACCACAGTTCTTAGTGAGAAATAACAGGACTTGGAAATACATGTTATATAAAAAAATACTTTTAAATTCTCGAATAATTTATACAGAGAATCGTCCAGACTTCGGTCTTGATTCTTCGTAATCTCGTTAGCGCCGATTGACCATGTTTACGTTGAAATAATTTCCATAAAAATAATTTACGAAATTTTTTTTAACGGGACTTGCGTTAGAGCGAAAGACAACAAAACTGAACATTCGTCTTTGGAAAGGACATGCTCAAACGTATCAGAACATACTTGTGACAGAGAGATATTGATAATGACTCGTCAAAGCTTTTTGGTGAAGGTTTCGTTTGCAAGTTCGATCGCAAGAAAGAAATGCAGAACTTACTTTGACGTCCATCGTTTTCTATTTCTTCAAAGATGGAAGTGCATTTTACTGCATTTTCCGCCAAAAAGACATCAGAAAACGTCGGTTTTGCAATAGACGTTTTCTGATGTCTTTTACAATATTTTGGTACATACGCGGAGAAAAAGTGCGATTAAAATTATCCTTTAAGTTATTAATTATCATATTCCGATGAATACGTCTCAGACGTACGATAAGATTATTTATATCCATGAATCTAGTAAACATTAAAAAAAATGAAAAACCACGTTTTGAAAAAATTGAATTATATTGCGAGTTAAAATTGCGATTTTGATTAAATGTTGGACGATACACTCGGGAAGATGAAAAGTAACATCACCGGTTTAAACGCTTCCTCGCGCGTTGATTAATACGGAGCGAAGCTTTTGACATTAATTTCGTGCGGTTTCTCGGAGTGTGTAATTTGATAATTTTGATATAACTTTATTTTTCCTCTCGCGCGCGTAATTTGTACGACTTTAGAGAACGGAAAAAAAAGTATCTGATTTCTTGCGCGATGCAATTAGTGTTCCGAAAACAAGTCACGGTGAGTAATCGAATCTTAAAACAATGGAGACTGTGATCATTATTAAAAATAGGTTCGATAAATCGCCGTCGGCGCTTCTTCGTAATTATTTTACATATACGGGCTCTCTTTCTCTCTCTCTGTCTACCTATCTATCTCTCTCTTTCTCCCTCTCGGGACATTACGCAAAACGTGTTTCTCTGGCGCGCACGTTGCGAGGTAACGGTTCAGCGAGGCGCGCTCGACGGAAAATAGTCCGACGAACGGCTCTTACGGCACGTTAATATTCTTTTATACTCTCACCCATCGATCCCGAACGGGTTGAATCCCGGTGATAAGAGCTCTTCCAGCGCTTCGTTCCAATAAAAGAGTCGAGCACGATAAACGAATGCGCTAAAACTGAGAAGGCGTGCAAAAATTTTAACGAGACGCCAAAATTCCACTCTGTAATCAAAGTTTTTTCACTCCCCTCTTTCTCTCTCTGGAATTTCATTTTCTGAAAAAAAGTTTCCGAATTTCTGTGATCAATACTCATTTGTTCCCTAGAAAAAAGAAAAAACCGGTCTGTGCCCACACGAATGAATCATCTGAAGTGAATGCATCGGAGAAACGGGTTTTCTTCGACTCCGAAGCGAGTTCGTTCGGGATTCGTTCTTGATAATGAAAAACCCGCGGGGAGGGAAAAGAAAGAGAGAGAAATCTTTTCTTTTTTTGTGCAAAAATAATTTGTTCGCGCGTATTCTATGCGCGAAGAAGATCGTTTATGATTTGCCGTGATGATCTTTACAATAAACACACACACACGCAACACGTCTTGTAATCCGACATTTCATTTCGCAAAAGTGTTATCGCGTCTTTCTGTCGTTTCTCTCTTTAACGCGGATGTAATCATTTTTGCGGAAACCTCGTGCGCTCGTCGCCCTCGAACTTACTTTCTTCCCCGGGCGACTCCAAGTGATCATCAAATGCGGAGCCGTGTAAATTTACCGCTTTGCTCTCCTCGTGCCGGGGAACCTCGGCGAAATGCTCCGAGTAATGGTTTTCGCCGCGCCAAGTCATTCTTCCGCCTGGCACACGCGGACGAGGCGCGATAAAGCTTCCACCTCGTACGTACATCGCGTCGACATTCCATTTTCGGAATGTAGTGTCTATTTCGCCCGGGGACCGTCTTCTCTCTCTGTATATATATATATACACACACAAGAGAACATTCTGAGAAAGTGTATATCCGGCTGTTGCGCAATGTGTGGCGCTGCGGCACAGAGTACTTCTGCAATTTATTTTGGCAACGAACTTTCGACTTCTCTGAATTATATCGCGACCTACCTACCTAATTGCCATTCGGCGAAAGAAGTGTCGAGAAACGAGGATAATTACGAGAAAAATTAGATTAGATTTATATATATATATTTTTACCGAGTGTATTGGATTTTTAAATAATTTCAGATTCGCTCAATTTTTTTTTTTTTTTGGAAGTAAACTGTTTTGTCGCATTTACGAAGTCTTTAGACTTAGAAAATAAAACACTTCGAGAAATCGGTGTTTGTTGCTCGCGAGCTTAAGCGTGAACATGATTTATTCACGGATTACGCGTTGCGTCATCATGACGAAACGTATTATCACCTCGGTGATGTCGAGCTTACGAGTCCGCGTCTCTCGTGAGGGTTGCGCACTTTTATTTACGAAGCGTGTTACTCGACGTCACCGCATCGCTGTCGGTCGGATATGCTAAAACACCACCGCGGCTAATGTATGTATATTCGTCCATTCTTTCCCGGAGAAACGTCCCGCCCATTATTTCATTTTATTTCTTCGCGAGAAATTCGCAGATATGAGAACGTGAACTTGTTTCTTCTCAATGCTAGAAAAACGCGCAAATCTTTTCTCCCCACGTTGGAATTTTACATTTACGAAAGTATTACGTTTCGCGAGTACGTAGCAAAATCGTTTTTGCCGCAACGCGGATCGCGAAAAAATCAAAAAATAGAAAATAATAGTCTAGTTTATTTTTTTATTTTTTTTTTAACGAATTGTAAGTTTTTCTACTCTAATATTTTAGGATTTATTTCCGAATTTTTTGTTAAGTTTGCTTTTTTCCGAACATACTATTTGCTATTTGAGTCAAACACTTCTTTGTCATCGTCGTGTGTGTAAGAAGGCGAGACTTTGTAATGTCGGGAAATAAAAATGTACAGAGTCTGCTGCGAATTATGTAACCCAAGTTAAAATTTCGTTTTTTCGAGAAAAGAAATAGCAGTTTATGGAGTATTAACGATGAGAAAATCACTCCACCACAGTCGCGCGTTTCATTTACATGTTTTACAACTTTTTTCATGAAAAATGCAAACTGTTTGCGCGCCACAAAACCTCGTGTTATATTTTTACCCAGGTAGTTTTAATCGTCGTTTGTTCATTAATAATATATCTCTCTCCCGTACGGGTGGTAGTATGTGTACCAGATTTTCGCGACTACTAGCAAAATGATGCCGGAGAAACAGGGTTAGGTCATTAAGTAACTTTTCAACAAAGTAACTTTTCAACAAAGTAAAAAAATACCGTGTTGTTAAAAAAAAAAAAAAAAAAATTAGCTCACACTGCTCCGATTCTTTGAATTTTATTAATCTCTTTCCGCGAATTGCAACTTTGCGACTCTTGACGTTCAAGCAATTTTTCGGTGCACATTTTTGTCAACAGAATCGATCGGAGAAGAGCGTCGCTCGGAGAAGGTGGTGGAGAGAAGAGGACGACGTGGAGGAGTCGATCCACTGTCGAAGGTGAGGCGAGGTGGAACCGGCTGAAAAAGAGAAGAAGAAGAGAAACAGGAGAAGGAAGAGAAAAAAGAAAAAAAGAAGCGAAGGTTGAAAGCGAAGAGTAGACAGAACGGCGGGGACGGCGGAGGGGTCGAAAGGTTGAGCGACCTACGACGAAAGAGGAGGTGGCGCGGCAGGAGTGTCGAGCGAGGAAAGGGCACGTGGTGAAGTAGAGAGTAAGAAGAAAGAAAGAGAAACGATCGGCGGCGAAGAAGGACGGAGAAATGATCTTGGTAGGTGACTGGCAAAGTGCTGCGATGGTCGACTCCTCGACGAAAGGCAGATAGCGCCGCCATTAGTCGTTGCTGGGGCACGGAATATCGGGCCCATGCGCGTTGCGGCCCTGGCCGTGGGTGAGGAGGGGGAGGAGGAGGAGGAAGAGGACGAGGAAGAGGAAGAAGGGGCGGCGGAGGGGCACCATCGCGGGGCCCACGGGCCCAGGATGCGCCTCGCGGCTACGACGGTGGAGGGCAAGAGTCGATGGCCCGCTACGACGTGTCCGATTTTCTTTGTGCTGCTGTTCCTGCTGCCCGTCTGGATTCTGACGATCGACGTTGTCGACGCGTCTCCCCTTCATCCCGTGCCGCCGCATAGAGGTGAGTCACGTTTACCTGTCTTTGTTTGGCTCGTTAGAGCAGCGGGCGCGGAATTCGTATATTCTATCTGGGAATATTTTTGAATATAACAAACAAAAATGGAAAAACATCGAAATTGCTCCAATCGTGCTGTGACTTATTTCGTCAGAAAGCAACAAATTAATTCATGTCTCTGTAAACAGAATGTTGAAAATGATGTATATTAAAATTTTATAACGTTTCCTTTCATATCGCGCAAGTCGTCGAATCGAATCTCATAAAGTTCAAGATGAATCCAATAAAATTCGATTTATTCGCACGTACATACTCACTTGAATCTCGAGATATGCGACATATCGAAATTCCGCGTCGTTCGATGTCCCGAACTGAGGGGGTCCCGGCGCGAACAGAGAGAGAGAGAGAGAGAGAGTCTGCCGGCGATGGCCTCATGTCCAATACTCGCTTTTGTCCCACGTGTTCCTTTTGTGTCCCGTCTCCCGATCGCTCGATCGGTAGTATTTACGGAAACAATGGTACGCGACGACCCTAAACGGCGCTCTAATTGCGCGAGCACGTGACGCAAACTCCCGCTTCGCGTCGTTCCATTCACTGTTTTAACTTCGAAAGTTGCTGCCCGAGAATCACATCTACAAAGTCCGCGCTCGTTAAAATAAGTACGTTGCGTAATTTGTAGTCGTTCTGCTTAGATGCATTTAATTCTTTTTTTTTTTTTTTTTTGAACTACGCGCGAGCTTGCGCGAACAAATTGAAGGAATTAATCGAGGCGAACGAAAGACGGCGGGAAAAGAGATCGTAAAAGTGAAAGAAAAAGTGCAAAAAAAGGTGCATCACTGAATTGAACGATAAATAAAATAGAAATGCCGCTTGTGTTGTACGCAATAACCTCTATGTATGAAATGGTCGAAATATCAAATTTGGTACATTGAAATCCAGCGGCTGGATTAAAAGTTAATATGTGTGCATCCTCTCGGCAAAGTGGACGCGAAACAAGTGCACTTCGGACCGACTCGTACTCTCGTCCGAGATCTGAAAACGCGTCCCTGAGGAGCTCTCTCGGACCGAGTGGCCACGGTAAATGCGGATGAGGGGAAAAGGGGGGCATGTGGAAGGAGAGGGTTCGTTTCCTCTGAAAATTCCCTTCCACTCTTAAAATACTAAACGAGTTTCCGCAGCGAGTGCCACATTTCGCAGCGTACACCACGCCATACGCCGAAATAAAATAATAACTTTAATAAAATTTAACTCGCGCAATTGTTTCGCGGAATAATCACAACTGCTCGAGCTCTCTCTCTTGTCGGTCTTTTTTATTATCGAGAGTCAGATTCACATTTCTGTGAAAACAGGTGTAACTCTTTTTTTTTTTTTTTTTTTTAAAAAACTCAGTTATTACACTGCGTATTGGACAAGCGAGCGAAAACGCCTGTCCAATTTGAAGCAAACGTACGTGCAAATATAGAAACTTTGATTTCTCTATCAGCGCCAAACGTCGCGCACGGCGCTATAACTGTCGAAAACAAAAACTTCGAATTTCTGTATAGATGCGATGATTTATATTATTTCCGCGGTTATTGTTTGTAAAAATACGCGAAGAGAGTGAGTGACGAAACGAGACAAATTAAATAATCAGTTTTAATTGAATCTCGGGCATATATAAAGTATGAGAAGAAGAAAAAATATTCGCGTTCAAAATATACACGCTTGTGTATATTTTTTGAATTTTTCAGTTTTTGCTACCGATAAAAAGCGGTCGAGTGAAAATTTAATTCGTTCTCTGTATCGAGTTCCGTAACAATCTCGACAAAACGCGATATTTCTTCACGCCGTGAATCGACTCGAGCGCGAATTAGACGGTCACATTTTTACCGCGCCTCAACGCGAAGCTGTGCGAGACAAGGAAATAACGTTTTTTAACGCTTTGTTCGCCGTTCTTTTGCTCGTTGCCGTTTTTCTCGCTAACCAATGGTTACGCGTTCGCCTGAGAAAAATGTGGAAGAGAAAAAAAATCCGTGCGCTCTTAATCACGCACTTTTACGATGTGACTCATCCTCGCGTGATTCGCAGCTCGCCGCAGTTTGCGCAACGCACGTTCTTCTCTCAGACCCCCCTTCCCCCCATTTAATACAGAGAATAATGTCCGTAATGTTTTTCCTGTTTTTTTCTTTTTTCAGATATCACGCGCGGCTCGTATATCGGGTACTACGAGGCAGCTACCTATGACACCGCGGCCTTGAGACGACATCGCAACCGGATACGTCGCGACGTCACCGACTCCGACGAGCAACCTCCTCTGATTCTGCACCTGAGGACGCTCGACAGGTAAGTGCCGACGACTCCCATAAGCAAACTTCGTCTTCTTTTCTCTCTCTCTTTTTTTCTCTCTCTTTCTTTATCTCTTTCTCTCTCTTTCGGGTTCTTCCTATAACATATATATATATTTCTGTCACGGTGCAGAACGCGGAGGTTCCTTTCTCACCTCTCTCGCGGTATATTCCGAGCAAAGACGCGAGGGATCGATACGGAATCTGACTCTGGACATCCGAGAAGCCTGTTGAAATTTCAGGATAGCTGTTGAACGCTCGGTTCTAGTTTGAAAATCAGAGAGTGCCAAATATTTGCCTTGGAAATTTCGGGCGAACGGGATTTTTGAGATTCCGCCGTATCTCCGTGCAGTAACGTTGAAAAAAAACCACCGGTGCGGTGGACGATATGATTAAGTAAGCCCCCTGTGTGTGGGCGAGCTTTTCTCATAATTTAGCTATCTTTAGCAAATCGCATTTAGAAAGTGCCCGATTATCGCTGTCGCCCACACACACACGCACACAATCGTTTGTAAAACGATTGTGAGCGACTCTCGGTATGTCCTTGTTAGGTCAGCGGTGTCTGAATCCGATTAAATGTAGTGGCTGAGACCAATTCACGTTTGGTATAGTATACACACACACACGTATTCGGGATATGCGTGTGCGCGTCGTGTAATCAGAATTATTTGGAAACGCGATATATACACACTCTCCACACGGGACAAATTTTACCGTGGTCTTATTGACAAAGAAAACTCATTATGTAATTTTCAGAGTTACTAAACGTTCTCGTTTCCATTACATAAGTTGATTTCTATTTCTATTCGAGAATTTTCTCTTTTTTTTTTTTCCGTTAGAGAGAATTACCCGATTGTTCGAATTGTTTCTCTCAGACAACGAAATTTCGTCACTTTACAACCGGAGATTGCAATTAGAGATAAATTTGGCGTTATTCTTCTTTCCCCGACATATCATATAAACTAACGTAACGTTTGGTTATCTCGAGATGAACTTATCGTTCCGAGAGAATCATCGAGTTTCACTCTTACGTTTATTATTAATGTGGGAGACGGGACATCAGAAAGTTGAATTTATGACGGCGCTCCAGTTTAACAACGATACTAACCGTGTGCTCGAGTCCGTGTCTGGTACAGAACACCCGACGGAACCGTTTAAATATTTGAATCGCGCTTTCACCGCTAGTGTATTTATGAACTTAAGAAATGAACGGCTAGATAACACAATGCCCGTCTTTGTTTTGTCTCTTCCGGGATTATTTTACACGATGTATCATTTTTATAGGTTTTTTGTTTCCTGCACTTTTGCTCGTTCGGATTTTCGAAGAAATTCGATTTCTCTCATTGATATCCAATTGTTCGACTAAACACGGTTCAGTCGTTGTTATTCTTATTAAAGTAATAGAGTACCTGTAATATTGTGCATTAATGCGCGCGATACGTGCGCAATGTCAAGCAAATTTCTTAAATGTGCCGCGCGCGAGATAACGTTATGAATATTTAATGGATGATGTGTCCGATGAGAATCGTGCGTGCCGTGTAATCGCACGAGTCGCATTAAACCACCGCATATTCTCTCTCTCTCTCTCTCTCGCCGCTTATCTGAAAATTTTGCCGGAGTGTGCGCGTCCTGCGAGAGACAACGTTAAACATTTGTCGAACTGTATAATGCAGCGGACCGTGACAACCGCGTGTACCATACAGATTGCAAAGTTACAACGAATGGTATAGATAAGTAAACGGAGAGAGAGTGACCCGATAGAACGTCGCGCGAGTCTCGCATTGCCGTCGATGCTCTCCTTCTCTCTTTCTCTCTCTCTCTATCTCTTTCTCACATTTCTATCTCCGTCGGGACAAGAGAAAAGGAAAGGGAAACAAGTTTCCGAGAAAATTTTGCTCGTAATTCATAGACGTTAAGCTAATTAACTGGCGAGTGCCTCTTGATCCGACAGTTTGGAGGATTTGCGGCGCTCCGGAGGGAGAGAGAAAGAGAGAAATCCCTTCGACGAACTCGAGAAATCAGCGGAGCCGAGTTCCCGTGATTTCCGCGCCGGATTTTGGGCGCGCGTAATTACCGCTAATTGCCGCGCCGCGCCGATGACAACGAGGAACAACACGTGCAGCAACGTCACATTGATTGTCTCTCTCTCTCTCTCTCTCTACTTCTCATCCATTTCTCGTTGCCAGAAAAGAATACGATTGCCGTTATTTTCTACAATATCTACGAATGTTTCGTCGCCGTGATACAAACGGATCGCAAGTTCACCGTCGCTGTCGTCGGGCGACAGGAAACATATCTACTTCTCCCGTCCATCTCTTCCTTTTCTCTTTCTGCCTTCCGATTTCAGTCCGCCGATGTAACTACACCGTTCGTCTCTTTATGTAAATCGGTCGAGAATCCACGTCGGGCAATAAAATGTAAAGCAGCAGAGTGTGCCGCACGATTCCGTTCGTTCCACCCCTCGTGGTGTCGTCGTACCAAGCGCGCGCCACACCCTCTTGCCCGCTCACTCTTCTGCCATCGTCTTCTGCGGCGCGCCCGTCGGTGTTTCCACCCCGACACACCTGGTACAAACTGGCAAGATAATAGTTGAGTAGAAGAAAAAGAAGTTCTCTCCTCTCTCCCTCTCTTCCATCCCGATGCGGCACACACGCGCCACTGTGTCCCGGTTTTTCGTCGCGGCCTTGCACACTTTTCTGCCGTAATGTGATTTTCCTTTCTGCTTCCCTGTCTCGCGAGAGCAAAATTTTGTTGGACGCATCGCGCGAAGCCGAGGCTTCATCCGACTGTCTCTCGCGAAAAGCCGGCGACAAAGATGCGATCGGCCTGCTCGTCTCGGGTATATTTTATTATAACACCTTTCCCGCTTCATTGGATTAATTTTCTCCGGAATATACGTAATGGAATATCAAAAATATTATTGGTTTATTGCGTGTAAAATGTATCGGTTTACTTATTCCTCACCGAATATTTTTTCCAATCGCACGAAAACCCTAAAAGATTTATTTTTTCATTTATTTGAAAAACAATTTCGCAACGCGGAGATTTACTCCACGTATATATATATATATAAAAACACACATATATGCGTATACGTTTTAAAATACTCGACTTTGAAACACTTTCGTAGTTTTTATAAAATATTGTTTGGCGTTATATTTTCTCGGAAATTTATTTTTCACTTGTTTGTATCAACTTGTTTGTACAAACAAGTACTATTACTATTATTAGTTCTCTTTTTATATAAGACGCAGAACGGGAAATGACCTTTGCGTGTCATTTTTCCCGCAATTTTCCAGCGTATAGCCCAAGTCTTGCGATAGCGGGCATACGGTTGCGAGCCGGGAATAGATATTGTGTGCGACACCTTCTTCCCCACTTTTCTAGCGCCGCGCGCTCGTTTCTCAGTGGAAGACCTCGTGTGCATGAATAGGCCATGTGCCGCCGCCTCTCTCGGATGTTGCGGATCCAGTTTTCCCGTGCAACGTGGGCACAGGTTCCAACACAGTGCATCCAAGCCGCGACGCATCGTTTCGTCGTGTGGATATGAAGGCGTGCATTATGGTTATATAAAAGCTAAAGAGCGCGTTCTCTCTCTTCTCCTCTATCTCCGGAGAGAGACATGTCGCGTGTACACTCCGTCCGCTTTAATACAATAAAGTCAACTTATATGTTACAAAGCACCGCTACAAAAACGGTGAAAATTTACTTCGGTGCGCGAGTCGTAAAGAGCATGTATATATTGCCCACGCGCGCTCACCTACATATAATCATTATGAAAATAAACGTTTGGTAACGCGTGTTACGAAAAAGTCGCGGTCCCGCGGAAGAGCTGGAAAAAATATTGAAATTATTTTTCCGCTTCTTAGATATATGAACTCGCGGTAGTTGTTTCTCGAAACTGTGTTGAGTAACGTTTTGTATACTGTGATTAATAATTACGTATATCTGCATAGAACGCGGATATCTTGAATAAATATTTATGATAAAGAATGTTTGGCAAATTTATCGTCGAAGTCAATCTGAAGGCTTGAAACAACTGTGAAACAGCCACGGGAAAGTACGCAGTGGTGTAACCGAGTTCTCGCGAAGGAATTTGATGCCGAGTTTTATTCCGAGGAAAATTTAATCTCTTGACGCGCGCGCGCGCGCGCCGCGCCGCAATGATTCTTCACCGCGGCTCGTCTTTTTTTTGTTTCACATTTCAAAGTGCGAACAGCCGAATAAGCTAATGAAAAACAAAATTATTTCCGACGGAAACAAAAAATCCACTTATGTTAATATTCGTACACTGATTATTCAACGAGAGAAAAAATAACACGGGCGAAAAAGAACCGAGCGTGTCCGAGTGCATGTGCACGCGAAATATTTAAAATGCAAATTAAAGCATCTATCTGATATAGACGTTTAAAATGAAATTTTATTTGAATTATTATTATTGACAGTTAAAAAATATTTCGCGTATATTATTATATTTCTCTCGTCGATAGTTTCATTGTTTGATACTAATAAAAAAGAGCTCGTACGATTTGCACAACTTGAAATTATTATTTTTTTAATTTTTTGTTCTTTTATTGCGTTAAAACAAGCGAAAAAACGTTGATGATGTTTTTTAGTTTTGTTTTCCCGAAAATCTGTGAGAGATCGAAAAAAAAAACGCGTTGAATTTCTGTGATTGGAATACTTCGCGTTACGAATTTATGCAACCGAGATTGCGTCTCTTTATAAGCCAGCGTTTTTTTCTAGCGTTAAAAGCGACACTTTTTCGGCATGACGCGATGCGGAGGAGTTACGGTACGAGACACAAGCTTCCCAAGACAAAGTTGACGATTTAATGCGCGCGCGGGTGCAGTCAACGTTGGAGTATGAAAATGATCGTCGCGGAAACAGCGGCGGAGCGCGTTATAAAGAGCCGCGACTAATTGTTACGCTTCCCCTTTCGGGTAATGCGTCCCAACTACGGTCGCATATCTTTATGGTAATCTAGCGTGTTAGCGTCTTTTTGCCGTGGAGATACCTATATACACATATATTCAGTATGTATACATGTATATAATATACTGAAAGTCGTTTCTTCGTGTCGCGGCGTCTTCGTGCTGTGCCGTGATAATAACAAATGCACGCGAAGAATTTACGATCGTTCCGGCGGGTCGCTAAATAAAAGCGCGAACAGTCGTTAGCTGCTAATGCATTAAAAATGCTTCATCCCACATGGATGATTTTCTTCTTTACGTGCGAGAACACAGAGAACCGTGTGTTTATGAAAAATGCGGAGCGAAGTTAATTAACAACGTGACTATAAAAAATATCGTCTCGTCGCGCGCGCGCATTACATCTTGGAAATAACCAATGTGATGTGTGTTCGCATCTCAATTAATCACGCTTCCGCACTATTTTTTCAGGAAAGTATATTCAACAAATGTGCATCGCGCGTCGTTATCTAGCGATATATTTATAACTCGGTTGGTTTCGCTTGACCTTCCATGTCGAATCTCTGCAGCGTCGATCTTCAACGACACAAACCGGAAACGAGAGACATAAATTTGCTCATTGTCGTCGTGAAAGTTCTCTAACATCGGTTTTTATTTAACAACAACAATCTCGACACACATCGCGAGTATTCAATCATACTCGCACAATAAGCAACGATCTCTCGCGACTGATCTTTTCTCGTTTTCGCGTATCAGGCACCTGTCGTGCGCGCTGCAATGGACGTCAAAAAGTGACTATCAGTTTTATGTTACTAATGAGATACTGAGGACTTTTGAAGTAGAATTTCTCCGCGAGAGAATTATATATTATGTCTATTATATACATATATGTGTGTATATACATGCGAGAGCCACGAGAGTCAAATGTCAAGCGAAGTTCCGCGACAAAACTTGGAAAACACGCGATTTTAAGATCGCGGTTTAAATAAAACGACAAACTACGCAAAACGAAAGTGGAACAAAGTTGATGAAAACTTCCATTCGGTATTTTTCTCGCTTTAATAATATTGCACCAGTTTACTCGTTACGTAGGTTTGCTGTTTTAATAATCTTGACTCGTTTCTTGATTAAAAATAAACATATTTTTGATTTATTTAATTTCACAAATGTACGGGAAAGTACGCGCGATACGCGCTCAACGGTGTTTACATTACACACCCGCGACTACGTATTTAAATAGTGAACTGCAGATTTATTACTGTTATAAATAAATAAATAGATAATTACACGTACATAGTACACAAAAGCTATATTTATTCGTGTATGATGTAATATATAAAAGTGCCTGTGAGTTTCAATTTACGTGGTTTAAAGGGTAATAATTGATACCGTTAACGCAGCCTCGCAAAACTAAAATAACAATAATAGTTACGCGCGCCAACATAACACTC
>NW_018020672.1:532265-534894 GCF_002006095.1 Pseudomyrmex gracilis | reverse complement strand
AAAAAAAAAAAAAAAAAAAAAAATTATTTCTGCTGTATTACGGCTTCTTCGTCCTAATCGAATATCACAATTTACGTCAACGGGACGACAGGTGTAATCCGTTTCGCGTAATGTCGGAAGGGAGAAGGGAATTGTCTTTGATATCATTACGAGCGGATTTGTTACGCAAATGCCACTTGCAGGAACGAAAGAGCGCGGGACGTGTATATTTAAGCGAATTCACGGATAGAGGAGAAGCCGTTCGATCGGTATGACGTTACATGGTTTCATCTCGAGCTTAAGCGCGATGGTTTCAAAGGTTTCGAATCATCGCGTACCACAAAATCGTCGCGGAGACATCCTGCAGCCACCAAAGTCAATCCGCAAGTTCGTGCCGGGAATTGGGAAAACGATAAATATTACGGAAAAACATAATTTTCTTACTCTCTTTCGAGAGAGAGAAAAAATTGAGGATATTATTTTTCAAAAACTCATTAGTATTGGAGAGACACATTTTATATAGAATGTTTTTCTTTTTTGATATAAAATATTTTCGTCGAGATTTAAAAAAAAATTGAAAAACATTTTTTAATATGTTTCTCTTATTATTCTTTTGAAATGTTATTTTAATTTTTTGGTCACTGCCCGCATGGCTCATATATGTACGCGCGCGCGCATTATGTTTCATCGTGTCGATAAAATTTGTTGGCAAAATAATAAATATATACACTGCGGATTTCCGATATTCGAGGTAATTGTTGAAAGAAGTATAAGTGAATTATAGTTCTTCTCATAATCGTTTAAACGCTTCTTCGTTCCTTTGTTCTATCTTCGAAGAGAAAATTCTTTTTCCTTTCCCACGTATTATTATCATATTATCGGCTTTCACGTAGTCACCCGAGCCGATATCATTATTACGGCACGCAAGGAAGGTCGATAATTAATTACTTTTTTCGCTCTCGAACGTGTAAAAAAACCTCCTCTCGTCTTGCCTCTTGATTCTTAATTGCTATTATCTTTTCTTGCAGATCCTGGACGATGCGCTTGGTACACGACGCGAGTCTTTTCAGCAAAGACGTATCTTTTGAGAGCACAAACGGCCCGATATCCTTCGACACGTCGCATTCTTATGTCGGTACTGTTTTAGGTAAGTTGTTCATAATTGATTAAAAAAAATCGATTAATTTAAATTAATAACATGGATGCTTTAAAAATAAAATATAAAATGTTACTTTTTCTTGCTCTCTCCTCTTTCAACTAGTTATTTTCCATGCTTGTGAGAAATGCTAGCGTTAAGAACCTACTAACGTTCTCTTAAATTACTATTAAGCAATTCGTTTTTTCTTTATTTGTCTGTATTTATACGGAACTTGAAAATTACAAGCGCTAATTTGCGATAAGACGCAAAACGTTGTCGTCAAGGGGTCTCTAATTACGTTGGCACGTCTTATCCTTGCCCGGGGATCTCTCGATTCTGAGAGATTAGCAAGATAATCCTGACACTCCGATAATCTCAAAGCACTCTCTCTCTCTCTCTCGTTGCGCGTGTCAACGTCATAGATGCGATATATAGAGTAAAAGCGCGCGCTCTCTCCCTGTGATAGTTATTGCGCCGTAGTTGCAACAACCGGATCAATATTTATACACGCTCGCGTCTCTCTCTCTCTCTCTCTCTCTTTCTCTCTCTCTCTCTCACTCTCTCATATCGGAATTACGTTGCGTAAACATGACGCGTATATATTATGGTCATTAGTGCGCGACGTAACGCGCTATTCGAAAAAGAGTGTCAGCACGTTTCGAGATTAGGCGTGGTTGGCGTATATACCTACGAGGGTGACAAAGTAATTAGCCCGGCGCGTATCCTTCGGCTTTTGGCTTCGTGATGGATGACGTACAGTCACCTCGTAACCGTCTGTTATTCCGAGACAGTTTTCCGTACAAGAGACACATGTGCGCACCGCGCCGTTTCGCCTGCTGAAACCGTGTTTTCTGTCTTAATCCTTTGATACACTCTATTTGTTTCGTCGCGTCAGGAGACATGTGTGTACTAAAATTGTGATATCTAAGTTTCTAATTAACAATTTGTTTTTGTCGACTAACGTAAGTAATTTCATCAGTGATTGGAGTATCATTGATCGGACTTCTTTATTAAAGAAATAATTATAACAAAATATTTTTATACATGTACAAGTACGCCCTTCGTGAACTAACATGGGTCTTTCGGACCCATTCAAAACTTGCGCATCGGCGTCTCTAAAAATTCGTTGTTTTAAACGCTATATTTTTGAAACTACTAGAAATTTTTGTTTTATTATCTGCGCAGAATCGTTCAAAGTTTTGATTCAAAAAAACAAAATTGAAAAATATTGACTTTCCGCGGAGATGTTTAATTTTTTAAGTCGCGTGGGTCTCACAGAGGAAAGGACTTTGGGAAAGTATTTTCGAAACGTCCCTTGTAGGAATTGACGAACGGCCCAGTATTGGGTCAATATCGGCAAACGAGGCTCGATATTGGTACGACAGTAGTAGCCAGTACTGGGCGAATATGATTAGATCGAGCCAACGCTGGCTCTTAAGCTCGGCACGATACTTACTTCCGAGATTGGTCAGATATGGATTTCAAGTATTGGCACAATGTTGCAATTTTATA
>NW_018020672.1:485583-531815 GCF_002006095.1 Pseudomyrmex gracilis | reverse complement strand
CCTGTCTTCTTGCCGATACTGGCCCAATATCGGCCCTGTCTTCTTGCCAATACTGGCCCAATATGAATGCCGAACACTGGTGAACAAACGGGCCAATATTGGGCTGTTATAAAATACAAAAATAGGACAATACTGGACCAATTGTCAATATCGAGTATCGGCTATAAAGGTTGGGCCATTGTTGGCCTAGTAGTATTACTGGAAGTCTGTCGGCAATTCCTACATGGGGTATCTTAAAAATATTTTCAAACATATCTTAAACAAATATTTGAAACATTGAAAACTGTTACGTTTATTTTTATGCATAATTATTTCTTTCGCACACACACAAGTGTCTAGATTATTACGAGACATTTATCTTACCACCGAAGACGATGAGTGATTAAAATATTTTATAGTTCTCGGTGAGAGACGAGAGAGTGAGAAGAAGATCGTCTTTACAGCAGCTTCTTCGGGAACACATTTCAGATAAGATAAGATTATCACGCGCGAAACTGTTGCGATCGAAATTGACTCTTTATGCCTTTAGAGAACGGTGGAGTGTCACGCAAGCGCAATTTGATTATCTTGTGTTTTGCGCAACCGGATTGCGCGCGACCATAGTGTGTTTTCTTACGATTAGTCCGTAATCTCGACCACGCGATATTATTAAGCCCAGAGAGGGTTAGCAAGCTAATATTCCCAATGTTTCCAACACTGTATGCAACACGTACGTACACACACAAACAAGACAAGAGAATTATGTGCAACGCATGCGGTTATTTTAACTCGCCCCAAAATGCATCAGAGGATTAACGCTTTGTTTAACGTCATTGCATAACCGCAGATGGTTTTCCGGCTGAATACGATTTCAGTAATTCATTAAGCACACCCCTCGTTAGTTCGCGTCGCTAATGCGCACATAAATAATTGAGTTTGTTTCGCGTTACGCGGAGTCGTTCTCTCTTCTCTTCCTCTCTCTTTTTCTCTCTCTCTCTCTCTCTCTCTATACGGGGGTGCAGCAGCTTCCGATGAAATAAAGTTCCCCGATCGACCTTTACAAAAGCATCAAGAATGATTTATTAGCGGCGTGCCTAGTTATCCGTGTAATTAAACCTCTCCTTCCTTCTTCTCTTCCTGACAATAAGACGTCGTGGAGAGAAGTAAGACGAATTCCTTTCTATTATTAAGTAAAGAAAAGAAGATCGATCGGGTAACATCCCTTCCGTGTTGTACATATATATATACACCTCAACCGGTATCGGATATTCTCCTCGTAACTTTTCGCGACTCTCATCGGGACAAAATCGAGAAATAAATTTCGCGTTCGAACGAGCGGCGCTTCTCGAAGCGGGAGTCGCGTCGCGACGCATCGGAATGCGCGCGACGTATACGTATACATATCGGCTCGCAAATCGAGGTCGTCGATTTCAATTGGAAATTATCTCGTGCGTGAATCGCAAAGATACGCGAACCTCTCTCTCGTTGGTGATTCTTCTTCTTGAACTCGCGGAATTTCACACGTGCGCGAAATCGCGGAACAGCATTTCGCGTTGCAACCTGTCTCGCGATAATAACGCGGATATAAATTGTATAATAATTTGTGTCGCGTCACGTCTTGAGTGCGCGAATAGTTCGCACGATTCGCTACTGTTAACAAATGAGAGGAACGACGTAACACGGTGAATACCGCGGATCCGCTAGCGAATCGACGTTCACGGATAGCACGTTGCCTTACGTCGTCTCGCCCGTCGCATTAAACTAGGAATCTCATTTTCGTCGTCGTCGTAGTCGTCGTTTGGAAACGTGCCAGATTCTCGCTATTGGAGATACACCGCACCCCGGGTTCTGTGGTGGGCCAAAGGGGTCACGAATAGGGATGTAATATAGACCTCGTATACTTCTGGTGGGAAATAAGCTCCGGGCAGCGATTGGGAATCGGTGAAGCTCATATAGCTAATTCCGTCTTGTTAAAGAAAAAAAAAAAGTATTCAAGTATCAGTCAAACTTTCTTTCATTTTTCTCTCGTTTTTTTCATTTTATCTGTATTTTATATAAAACTAGAAAAATAATTACATGTTATCAGTTAAATATATAAAAAAATAAAACAATGTTAGTTTTTGTATTTTCCTGAAAAATAAACTTTATATATTTTTATATAATTTTACATATTTAAAAATAAATATAAGTATTTTGTGAAATATGTATTTTTCAAGAGGCGTTCCACAACTTGAAAAAACCTCGATATAAATTCAACTCGATGTTGAAAGTTTTCTCGCAGATTCCAAACTGATTCGAATCGTGTTTTGGATTCGGTAATATTTTATTTCCCGCAAAAGTTTCAACTACACTATTACCACGGTGATCTAAGCACGGCACTGCCTAAATTCGATAGTTGGGTGCATTATCCGATCGCCGTAAGCGTTTCTGCAAGAGAACCTGAGGCGGACACATGCATATCGGACAATAGGGACGAACGAGGGAAAGGGAGGGAGGGAGGGAGAGGGAGAGCGATATATATATATATATATATATACACATACACAGAGTATAATTTCGACGTACAGACGAACTAAACGTAACCGCAAGCTCGCGAACGGACCTAGAAACTTGATCGCGCGCGGACTCCACCGGCGAAACGTAAATCGCAAACGACCCCCGCCGTCGCGTTTCGACGACCGGGATTGCGGGAAGTTGAACCTCGGTCGTAATAGCGTCTTGCCCTGTTAATATCCGGACGTCGCAGAGTCTTCACTTTGGCGACTTGGATCGCGGTTACTTGGTCGCGTCGAGTTTCCAGCGGCGGGAACGTTTCTTGTGCGCGATGACAAATTTCCGTGTCGGGAAATCGGTGTCGAGAGAGGAAGAGAGAAAGAGAACAAGTAGAGAGAGGAACTGTGGCGCGCGTTCTTATTAATTCAATGCAATTGTGTTATAGGTCTCGAGACACGTTATAATTGCGAATCTCATTTTCCGACCATTCAACACACATGCTTATTTAATTGTAACAGACATTAATTTAAATTTGGTTTTATTAACCTACGACAAATATTAAAGTAACAATATTTAATATATGAGACAGGAAGGATAAAATTAGAGTTTGACTAGGGTAGGTTCACCAGGTTTGTTTCGGAAGATACAGTAAAACATTGAATTTCGAGTTAAATTTTCAACTATTCTGATTTATTTCACTAGACGGAATAATTGGGAAGTTAATTGAGGACAATTCTGCGGCTAGTAGTCGCGATTATTTATGACGTATATAAATTTTATTGAATCGCACGCTATTATATTTTTATTTCGAACGCGAAAAATTTAATTGAGAAATTTCTATTTTAAATCTTGATTTTTGTCTATATACAGAAATCTCTCGTGTTTACGGATTACGGTGAATTGAGTGTCTGTGTGTACGTATCTTCGGGTTATAGCGCGGTGAACGCGTGTAGGAATTTGCGTCGATTCGAACTAATTAAATGTGTCGGGATAAATGGAGGTAATTATACGCTACGTGATGATCGGATTCCACGTTACACGGAGTAATAGTATCCCGAAACTTAGCGTTTCCCCCATTGAGCCGAAATCCACGTGAATAGCAATTATCCTGGAAATCAAGCGCAACTCGAGTAGCGATAAGTGACGAATAACAAATTTGAAAAAAAAATTAGAAACAATATCTCGCAAATAGAATTCATATCGATTTGGGAATGAAATTTGTTACGCGGAGAGACACAATAATTGGTTTTATTTCTCGAAATAACTCCAAAGTGTCACGGGAACCTCGAGCTTAAAGTTTACCACCACGGCGGAAAGCGGAAAGTGGTCTGGAGATAGCCTGTATATATAGAGCTGTTTCAACTTACCGGCGCGCGGCGTGTTTGATTAGTTCCGACGTCTGCTGCGAATTCGTCCGAACGAGTTTCCGTCGGGACGTGCATCTTCTACCATAACCAACCCTCGTGGTCTTAAGACGCGTATGCGAACACCAGCTGCTTCCTCGTAATAGAAACGTTTACTGCGAACGAATCCTTCGTACGTCACGTGCCGCATCTTGCGCGATACGTTTCCGAGATGTGCATTTTTCGTCTTTATAGAAAATCAAAATAAATAAACAATCGCGTAAAGAATTTTTTTTTATCTTTTTTATTTCTCAAAAGTTGTTTTTATATCGTGCGACAGGAAAGAAAGAAAAAATCAAATCCTGTTGAATCGCGACGGTATAGTAGCAGTCGCGTGCATTTTATATGGAATATTGAAACGTCCGCGCTTAAAGCGCTTAATGGAACTATTTCAGTTACATCGGAATCCGATGCGTGGAAATTTGTACATTGAACGCGCGTGGAAACTTCCTTTGCACGTGGATTGACAGATTTGTATATACGAATATCTCCTTTGACGGCGACGCAGCGCGTTTCGCTCTTTCTCTCTCTCTCTCTCTCTGTCTCTCTCTCTATCTCTTTCTCTTTCTCTCCAGTAGAATAAACGCGAATGAGAACGAGTTTACTCGTTTCCCGGCTACTGTTTCGCGCATTACGGCGAACTAATTCATTCGTGCTCAGATAGCATAAGCGAGCCTTTACAACGAATTCATTCGTTCAATCATGCGCTCGCGGGATGCTACAAATAGCTGGTTCGTTCGCTTTCCGCCTTCTCTCTCTCTCTCCTCGTGATATTCGTTCCTGGTTATACGATACAAACGTGTATCAAAGACGACTTTTCGTTTAATCATGCTTTTACGTATAAAACGATATAAACGCGCGTGTTGTGTGTGTGTATATATATATATATATATATATATATATATATGTATATATAGGTTTATCTTTACTATTTGTTCTTTCATATTTCGAACGCGCTATGCTGCGGAATCCCGTCTGCACCTTCAATCACATTTATATCCTTACACGTAGCGCGAGAATCCGTTCGCTTATTTGTGCTTATTCGAGCGTTTTTCTACGCTCGGGAAAAACTTGCTTAGACGAATTGGCACCGACGACGACGCGATTACAACGCTATGTGACAATCGCGTTCTCTCGCGACTTTACACAGTTTGTTTTTCCCGACATAGAATTGTGTCAAAGCGAGATACAATCAATCGATATTCGAACTGCAAACTTGATGTTTCTCATCGAGCTTATTGTGTGCCGTTATAAAAAAAAAAAAAAAACAAACAAACAAAGAAAAAAAAGATAGAAGAAATTAAATGACAAATGTTTCGGGAAAAACACCGAAGAAAATCTGGATTAAAACTTGATTAAAAAGAGAAACGGCGCTAACGAAATCGCGAATTGTAAGAGAGTATAATTGAAATCTCGATATTATATCGTCGCAATCAGCGTGACGATACAATTTCGGCAATCGTCGGGAATAAATGACGATATATAACGAGTCACGGTTATAGGCGGCGCCGCGGTTGTATATTTCACAACCGGAGCGACCGTCATTTAATTTATCAAGCAACCGCACGAAATTAGTAATTACGCGTAGAGCGACGCGGCAATTAAATTAGCTCGACTTTTCCGGCGTGTATTCCGCGGCGCAGCAGCGGTGCAAGCCTGACACATATAACCTGGCAATCTGGCCGGCTGGCTGGCCTGGCAAGCTTGGTCTGATAGCCGGCGCAGCAGTGCAGGATAACGCGTATCAACGATAATCCGATTAGCGATTAAACTTGCCTAATTGACGGTATACGCGCGTGTAATTGCATGTCCGTGGACACTCGATTTCCGATTCGCTATAATGGAGAATCTCCCGGACTAGCTCAGGAGACTGTTCGCAAGTAATTCGACCACGGAAAGTAGCCGCAATGCGAACGAGGGAGTTCGGAAATTTATACGTCACCAACGTGCGTGACGTCGCATTAGTCGCGAGTTGATATTGTGTCGCAATATCTCGCGTGTTGTAGAAAAAAAATGAAATAAATAAAAAAAAAAAAAAAAAATAAAAGAATCTTTTGAAACACACAATAAATATTGATTGAATTTGATTACCGTATCTATTCATCGTACTTGCATTGCACGTTAAATCGCGCGAATAAAAATAAAATTCACGCTCGCTCGCGAACGATTGAATCACGCGAAATTTTGCGCGCTTCAAATTTTAAACACGCTACGTTCCGCCAAGCCAGTTAGATATCCATTAACGTAGTTTCCGCGAAACTCGCGGTAACTCGGTTATATACGTCGGCGGGCGCATCGACAGCGAATGAACTCCGCGCTCGGAATAAAATGTAAGGGATTTTTGTGAGTGATATATCATTCGTTATTGAAATGTATTGGACACATTGTCATCCTTCCCTCCTCTCTCTTGCGTCTCGGGAATGGCCAGCGTCGGACGCCGCGTGGACGACGTGTTCTTTTTCCTGTCGAATGTACGCGAGATATTGGCGTCGCGACGACGATAAACCGCGGAATCGATCACGGGGGCTTTCGTGCGGAGAGCAAAAATTGCCGCGCTATTTGTCATGTACGTAGCAGTACGGGGAGGAATCTCCCGTCGTCTCTCCCAATGGGCGAAATTTCAAAGTCCGCGCGAGTAATGTTCGGTTTTCTTCCCGCGCCGGTTTCTGCGGCAGAATCTAATGCTCCGAGAAGTAGGCCAATCCCGTCTTCGTTCTCTTTCCCTCCCTCAGAGCGCGTAATGTTCTTCGGTAATAGCTGTGCAACGATATTTCGGCGTACCCATTTCGTCGTCTTTCTCCATCTCTATCTCTCTTGGCTCGCGGTAACATGGCGGAATTCGAATTGCGACGCCGGCGAAATGTGCCGTTTCCTCTCCTCCAGCTTCTCTCTGGTACAAATGCGCCGGAGTGACCATTGTTTTCGCGAGCTGCGGGCAAGTTAAACTCTTTAACGGACGATATATTTGTCGGGATGTTACCCGCTTTGTTTTCTAAGCCTTTTAACGAAGAAAAGCCTCTTTGTGCGACAGCCCCGAGACGTCGAGAGGACTCTCTAATTCCTGTTGACAGTGAATTTCGTCGAAACGTTGAGAGACAAGTTGCACGCCTGCCGCTGTATCTCAATAATAGTTGTAAACACGATCGCTGAGATCCTCATTAACTATAATTGACACGATCGACGAAACGATAAAGCGATAATTTCTGTGAGACTTGTGTTATTGTTGTTATTGTTGTTACGACGGATTTGTTTGTAAGAAATGTTTGTTACTAGAAATTATATACGTGAATATGTAAATTAGATGCATGAGTATGTAAATTTTGATTTAATAATTGATTTTAATATATAATGAGAAATTTTGAAACAGTAATCCTTATTTAATGTGTCTCTATTATTTAAAGATTTACGATCATTACGTATATGAGTTATTACAGCGAATTATCGTTTAATATGACTATAGATACTTTGCAGTATTTTGCTATTCCGCAGTTTCGTGTCGTACGACCGAGCTACGTAATTATACGTAGCACAAGCTTGCGGCACGAATCTTCTTTTTTTTTTTTTCTTACCTGTTTGTTTCCGTTTACTTTTCTCACCGTATATGGGAAAAATATTGTTCTTAGAGAACAATATTATCATTCGAAATGATCTCAATTATTCTTGCCAGAATGTGTGCTTCAGACAGAGAGAAAGAGATACAGAGACGGTATATTTATCACAACACGAGTAAGTTTCCATTTACATTTATGTATTTTGCGCGGGACAATTTGTGGTGAGCAATTTTTTCACTTCCATTTATTCATGATATTAGATCACAAAGTTACGAGACCCTTCAACATTCTTCACAAGACTTTTCCACGGCGTAGAAATTCGCAGTGCTTTTTCCCTTTCTCTCGTTTAATTTTTATTTAAATATCCTTGAAGTAATTGAACACCGCGTGCGCAAAGCTATATCGAGGTAGAGAAGCCGCTCGCAATTAGCTGAGAGCGAAGTTTCGGTTTTCACTTGTAGTTACGAAATTTTATTTGCTTGTACTATTTCTTGTTCGCGTATGCTCATGTATCTCGAGCCAATTACCTTTAATTTTAAAACAGTCTCTTTGACAGTTCGCATTTCAATGCTGTTCAATTTCGCGACCGCGTTTAATTCAAATTAAAAACTAAATTCTGAGTCCGAGAATGAGTATCGAATACACAGAGAGAGAGAGAGAGAGAGAGAGAGAGAGAGAGAAAGAGAAAAAGAGAGAGAGAGAGAGAGAGAGAGAGAGAGAGAGAGAGAGAGAGAGAGAGAGAGAGAGAGAGAGAGAGGAAACCTGGGTGTTTTATAAATATAACTCTGATAGATTCTAACACGCGAGCACGGGGCTTGTCACGTGCCTGATTAAGCGATATGGTCTATGAAAAAATTTTGACGAACACAAAAACGCGAAAGAGTGTTAAAACGCGAGTGGTAAAGGGTGCGGGGGCAAGTTGGTCACGAATGTGGAAAGGTTCTTCTGGCCGGTTGCCAGTGGATTTTCGACGTATTCATAAGTGAAGCTTCTCGCTTCGGAGCTTTTTGCGCGCGGAAGGATAAGAATTATAAGGACACAAAAGGACACAAGAATAATGCGTGTTCAAAGCGACGTGGCTCTATACTCCGGCTAATTAAGCTCTCGGGAGTTTCGAGCCGCGTCATTTATTGTCGTAGCGTTTCTCAAATGGAACACAAAAAATCCAATTTCCGAAATGCACTCCTTGCGCGAGCACATTGTATGCAAAACGCGTGCATTTAAATAAGCCGCCGCGCTTTCACGCGACATCTCTTGACAGACGCTCCGCTACGCCCCGGTTTTTATCCGAACCTTTTATTTTCCTACTTTTACTTCCGTCTCGAAAGTGAGGGGTTTCTTCTTCTTCTCACGAAGCTTTTAAGTAATAGGCAATGCTAATTTGTCAACTACTGGTGGAGGTGATACTGCGCGTAGCTGCACGCGATGTGTTTATTGCGGAAAGTAACGAGTGTTACAAAAAAAAAAAAACAAAAAAAAAAAGGTAAAAGTTTCTCCACACGTAATTTACGCAACATCTATTAATTCGCACTTGTAGCTTCGAATAATTCTCATTTCTCCGATAGAATTTTTATCAAGTCACACAAATTAATATAATTAAATTATATTGTGCATTTAACAATATAATTTTTATAAGACAATTAAAAAAGTTAATACAGTTAATGTACTTTAATTTATTTCAATTTGTGCAAAAATTAACTACTTAATATAGTTTATTTTATTTATGATAATTTGTGAAAATTAATTATACATTGTCACTTCTGTTTACGAAAGAATTGTAATGATGCATATCGTCGGATATAATAAAGCTATGCGCGAAACTCAATTTACAATTCGGCTCCAAATATCGAGCAAGCCGAAGTGCTCGCGCTAATAACACGAGCACATCGATTCGACAGACTGAGATCCGATTTTTCTGTCTGCGCTGATTCGCGCGAGCCGACTTAATGACAGGTAATCCAATAGTCAATTAACAAACCTGACGCGTGTACCCGCATGTATCGACGCGGCTTGTACGCGTTCGTAATTTGCCGTGATAATCAAGAGTAGAATATTTATTACTCTATCTCTATCTCTATCTCTCTCTCTCTCTTGGAGTGTCGAAAGAACGATGAAACAATAGTCGGTTTTGTTGAGAGAAATTGCATCGCTCTCTTTGATTCGCCAAGCTGATTAACCGAGAAAGAATATTGAAACAATTCAAATCATCTTTAATCAGAACGACGAGAGTAAAATTCGTGTACAACTTCATGGAATTTAAAACGACTCTTATCATAAAAAATAAGCGAGATATTTAGGATGCTCAAGTTAGGTGAGACACCCTGTATATTATATATATTATACATAATATATAATTTTAGTCATGTGACTGTAGTCACGTGGTGTTTTTCCCCTCTTTCCTGTCACGTGACTTTACTTTAGTCACGTTTTTAATTTTCTTCACGTATACGACGAACTGTCAAAATCGCTTCTCATCATTTACTCTCGATCGACCGATTCGATTCGACTCGACTCGTTTTTTTTTTATGAGAGATATATTTTTTTCCGTATTATGTATGTGCGAAATACGCGCATGTTGCGAGATCACGCATGAAAAAGCTAACAAAGGCCGTACACATTGCGCGATTTTCGAAACGCATTAAAACTCGTCGACAAATGACACAACGGCGCTGTATTTTGGCACGATTTTATTTGTCAGGAAATCAACACAGTCGGGAGGAAAAAGAGGAGCTGACTCGCAAAATTGGTAAAAGGGCGAGTTTATCTGTTCCGGGATATGTACGTGTATACCTGCATTATGTGCATATAAATGTGCGCAGGAACTTGTAATTTTGTGCCGCTGCATCGCTGCAAAAGAAAAAGGTCAGCAATTATTCCGTGCGATTAACTCGCTATAGGTCAATCGAGGGTTAACCGACGCTCATTAGCCTAAGTATTGCGGATCTCACCGGCGGGATAAGTACCACCTTCTACGGTTACGTTTGATGCCGCAAGACACCGCAATGAAATATTTCCGATACGTGTGCATATTAGCGCGGTATCGAGCGGAGCAATTCTTTGTCCGCGATAGATCCTATTACATTTCTTGCAAGACTTACCTTAATTATCCTCGTTTCCTTTTTCACTTCTCTCTCTCTCTCTCTCTCTCTCTCTCTCTCTCTCTTCTCTTCTCTTTTTCTCTTTCTGTCTTCCTCTTTCTCTTTCCAAGATTAATAATCAACTCTCGGAAACATAAAAAATAAATCACAACTAACGCTGACATGAGAGATCGGTTACACCTTCGGGATTTTATGCGAAGCATAAATCGACCGACAGGGGAACGAGACGAGGAAAATTACGATATGCTTTTCAATCTCAGAGATCGTTGCGCGAAATTGAATTTAACGATGAGTTACTCACGGCAGTTTTGTAATACAGACAGGCAAGTCTTGAGAAACACTGTCAGATCCAGTGCGGAGGGGAGATTGCGTGTCTTTTGAGATTTGTCTTTCTTACAATTGATTAGTTTTTGAAAAAAAAAGACGTTCTTTTTCGACGGAATAAAATGAACAATTGATTCGGAAACTCGAAGCCATTCGCACGCCACTCGAAATAAAATAGCTCATATTCTCTTTGTCTCAGTTTCGGACAAACATTACGCGCGCGCGAGTAGATAGCCCTCTCGATACTCGGAACAATTCGGTATTCAAGTGCTGTTCGCGCCGCGTATTGTTCCGCAATAGGTGCGAGAAGGACCATCGATAAAAGACCACTTCTCGCGCGGCCACGATTTTCACCGTATTTCGACGCACACTGTGGATTTTGCCCTCTCGCTGCCGCGCGTGGTTCCGCATTTTCGAGAAACTGCACCCGAAAACCGGCCATTTGCGTATCCACGTGTCGCTTTTATATACGGAATAAAACGGGATTATACCGAAATAATAGAATACGTGTATGTATACGAAGAGAGAAAGAGAGATAGAGAGAAGGAACAAAGCAAAAACGCGCTTGCTGCTACAGCGTCATGCAGAATTTAGAAATTACCTCGTTTACGTCGATGACAAGCTTGCAACGCCGGCGAAAAATGTTCACGGTGAGATTTTGTGATCCGTTTACACAAGAGAGAGATTTGCAACTTTTTAAATAATTATTTAGTTTTTTTTTCGTGCGTTTAGCTTTTTCTGTACAAACTCTTTACGCTTTCGTTTATTTCCAGTAATTAGTTAATTAAGTATGTACAGCGTGTGATGTCAGTTACGCGTTCTATTTCGTAAATATATATATTTTTTTTTACGATTAATAAAGTTTTAGACTTTTAAGTTTTAAACTACGCGAGAATTTTAAACGGTCATGAGAGCCTTACGCTGGATGTTTGTTGAAAAAAAAATTATATATATGTATATATATTTTTTTACGTTACGTAAATCCGTACGTGTGTTGTTTTCGAATTCGAAGACAAACTTGTGCGAGACATCTCGCGCGAAAAAGAAGGGAAGAACGTCGAGAAACATTCTCGACGTTCTCGATCGAAGAGGACTTAGCAGGATGTACGGTTCTGCGTCGATTCAAATCAATGTAACTGTTCGCTCCGTTGCCGGTAATCCGATTGTTAATCGAGAAAGCGTCATTCGGTCGCGCGTTTTTTCGCGCGTATGTATACATTGACATCGCGTTTCGTCGAAAGCTCGGCGCCACGAGCGAATCGGTTTGGCCGTTGAGCGACTAAATTGGATTTTTCCACTAACGAGCACGAGAGCTTTCCTTCCGTGAAAGCTTCTCTCGCAAACCTCTTTTGCGACTGCTCTTTTTCTCAACTACCGAACTCCCTTTCTCGCGCGCGTCTTTAGTTACGCACGCATTTTTTTTATCTCTCTCTCTCTCTCTCTCGATCTTTCTTTATATAGTTTTTAAATTTCTATTCGTTGTCTTCCCTTGGTCGATTAGAGCGTTGTTCCGTTTCTGTAGATCCGCCATTTCCCGGAAGGATTATAGCGATCCAATCGGTCACATCTATCTCCGTCGCGATATTGTACAAAAAATATCAGAATCGTGCGCGCGACAATAGACTTTTCTGATACGTTTGTCAATAGTATTTATATGTATAACTTCATTTTTTATGTTTTCTTGCGGCAATTATTGCACACAAATTGGATATTCTTTTATTTATATATACTTCTCACGAACCATCGAATTAATAAGTAATTGAAGTAATAGTCGATATACTTATATCACTATTTAGAATCGCGATTCATTTTGTACTTCTTCGTCGAGACGGTGTCAATTTGACTAAATTAAATATCAGAAAGAATATGAATTCTTTATTGGCTTGTATATTGACCGGGAAGAGTGAAATAGAGAAAGATCAGTCTATTGAATCGTATTTTCAAACGGTCGCCGCCGCCATCGAGCGTTTTATCGCAGAAGCGCGAAATCGTCGGACGGTATCGAACTGCCAATGAATAAGTATGAACGAAAACACGACACAATACGTGACAGAAACGAATTCGGACATGAATAATTCATTAATTATCGGCGAGAATTTTTTTTTTTTTTTTTTTTTATCTTGCCCGCGCCTTTATCGGTTTTTTCCTCTTCCTCGAAATACAGTTCTCTCTCTCTCTTTCTCTCTCTCTCTTTCTCGTTCCGCATAATTCGAGGAGGGTAAAAGGAAGAGGGATAAATTTCCCTTACTTTTGGGGGTTTTCCTTTCTTTATCTGCGCCTCCGACTTACACTCTTGTAACGATCATCTCGACTTCAAACTATACTTTTCTCGTCTCTCGAAATTACTTCGAAGAAAAGTCGATTCTTCGACTCGAAATCCGTCGATTTATTGGAATCGCGTAGGGGAAACAAGTCAAATTTCACATATGTGATTGCATTGTGTTTCGTGTATTTATACGCGTACAAATGCCGGAGAAATAATTCCACGGAAATATAATTCGGACGTGTTTCAAACATATCCGATTTCGTATAAAAGCTCACGTACAAAAAATAAAATATATATACATGTGTTCCCTCTTTCTCTCTGCTTTATTATACGTTTCAACTTGATTAAAATTTCAGACGAATTGTTGCGAACGCGCGTTGCTCGCTCGTTAAAATATCTCGTTCGCGTGTCAATCGATGATTTAAATATTTCGCACGTGTGTACATTTACAGGTTGGACGTGAAACTGTCAGCGCGCTGATTAAACGAGTCAATTGTCCCCATTAGTCCTCGCTCGTTGTTTTTTCTCTCCCCCCCGTTTATCCTATCTCTATACGCTCGATCTCTTTCCCTCTTCTCAAAGTCGTTTCGACTTTAACCGGCTTTTTCTTCCGCGGGATTACTTTCGGAAGTCGATTTTCCGGGGGGAAAAAAAAGGCCGAGAGAGAGTTTTTCGCGCACGTACCGACGACAACGCTCGCAATACCGCGTGTGTAAACGCGTAACGAGGAAATTTGACCGTATTGCAAATCGGCGTCCAATAATGTTTTGCAAGCGCGTCGACGATGAATAATTGATAAATCGGGCGACGCGTGTACGCGCGTACGTACACGTGTTGTGTACGTACATACGCGTGCGCGCGCGCGCGCGTCGGAATACGCGTACGCACAATTGCGGATTGTGACGTGAGTTTAACATTCCTCTTTTCCCACAATCCCTCTATATACCTGGATAGCACACTTCAAGGCGTAATCGCGTTCGTAAATCTGTGTAACACACGCGTTACGCGAGGATTGTATATTCAGATGTATAATACATGTATATATATATATGTATACGCGCGCGCAAAAATAGAACGTTCGTCAACAACGGTTTTGAAGCGAAGTGTATTTTTTCGTGAATTATAAACTTTTGAATGATGAATACATCCGGCATCAGAGAGTCTGGATGCGTAGGTAATACAATCCTCCGTAAAGATTTCTCGTTTCAATGTGTTTTAGCGTAATTACGTTTTTCTCGTTCGCGATACAAATGGAGCGCAAAATCCGGAGGAAAAGATAATTACGGATTTTTATCCGCGTACATACGCGCGCCTCTCTGCTCTCTCGCACGTTTTTCCCTTCCTCGCTACGTGTATATGTTTTCTCTCGCGTATATATACACACGTCTTCAACGCGGTCTAGCGTGCTCCACATTTATATCAATTTTTCTTTGTTTTCCCCGTCGACGATCTACTTTATCCGCTTTACGCCTGTCCAAACTGTCGCGTCGGGATGAGACTCGATTAAGCCACGGGGTACAGATTCTTTCTTTCCTTCGTCGGGTCTCTTCTCTTTTTTCTTTGTCTCGCGGTCGTTCACGGACAAAAGCTATCAAAAGGACGTAGCCGCGCGGTTATACGCGGACAGTTTCATAATTCCCGTGCTTTTGTCCACCTTTCCGCGTTGTTTCCCGCCCCAAACCCTTATTGCCCGTCTGTGTTTCAGTATTCATATAATTGTTTTATTTCGATTTTTTTTTTTTTTTTTTTTTTTTAAACCACCTCGCAGTCACTATTCTCTTTAATATTTTCATTAATTGTCATGCTGTTTGCATTTAACTTCTCTCTTTTGTCTCGCGAAACGAAACACCAGTATCCTTCCGTTTCTTGGGGAAAAAAAAAATCCTTTCTTACAACTCCGCTTTTATCATCGCGTATTAATCAAGCGGTCCGTGTTATATCATACGATATTACATTGAAAAAATATCTCTCTTTATCTTTCATCGTGGAAGAAAAATATCCTTTCCGACCATTTTCACGATTTTCCTGTTTTTCAGGTTATTATTTCCCTGCTTCTACATCGCCCGCTTTATAATCGCTTGCTAGTTTCTTAATGTATGTATTAATTATACACTACGTAATTATCTTTGTTATCTTATCTTTTTGCTGAAAAAGTAAAATATTTGTTTAACATCGTGATTTCCTTTCTGTTCTTCTGAACATCCGTCGCACTGCGCGCAATCGTGTCTGGCGCGTGATTTTCCTAGGATATTTGTTAATTATCGTGTGTAATTAACACATTTTCTCTTGCGTTTCCTTTGAGTTTATCTTTCTCTATTTGTTCGCGAAAAAAGAATCCTTCTCTCGTCTGCTTCTCTCACCTGTGTGGCTTCTCACGCTTGCTCGTCGGGGATTAAGTTGCGCGCTTTGAGCGGTCAAACGTGAAAAAAGCTGACGAAACGCTATCAAAAGCGCGAATGTTCGTTAGGCTACCGCTTGTAATGATTTTTTTTTCGTTCTCTCTTCTTCTTTTCTGTAGAAACGTAATAACGTCTTAATCTTGATGCAGTAAGAGAGGAAACGGAATTTACTAAATTTATAGCAACAAATTGCATTTCTATATTATCTTAGAGTGGATTCAAAAAGTATTTGTGCACCTGATCTTTGTGTGATATGTTTATACAAACAAATGATACATTAACAAAATCAGTATTCATTAATTAAGTCGATTATGTTCTGAGATAATGTGCTGAGTAACATTGTTTACTAATGCGTTACAAACAATTAATAAAGGAAATAACATAAATTCGAATGTTAAAAAAGTATTTGTACACTTGCGTTTTTACACATAGGAAATACACAATTCTCTTAAAGTTTTTTAATACGAAACAAGTTTTTAATCTTGCAATTTGTATTAAATTATCTCGCGACACATATGCATTCGAGCATTCGTAATTTCTTCGATAAATGCTAAATTTCCAACTTCATTATAAGACATACAATCCAAAAATCATTATGTGCATTATTATTAAATGTGGGTGTACAAATACTTTTTAAACCCACTACCGTATGTACCAAAGAAAGAGAACTAAATTTACGTTTTGCGTTATGATTCGCGCTTTATTGATCGACACAGACGCGCAGTTTTGTTTGCAAATCGCGGAAAATTTTTGACGTTGACTTGTGTCAAAAAATCGACGCTATCGTATTTAATCCGACGACTAGCTCAGGTTTTTTTCTCACATTTTCTCTGTGTCGGTTTACCCACTACCCGCGGTTTTTCGTTCCGGTCTCTTTCGCTCTCTTTCGTCAATGAAACATCTCTCGCGGGAGGTCTACTTTTCATCGACGATCTCTCGCCCGGAGTACAGGAGAGAAAAGAGACGCCGCCGCACATCGATTACGTTTCAACTCGTCCGCGGGGAATCGCCGTTCACGCTTAAGCTATCCGCGAGAAACGGGATCGAATTAGCCGTGGAAAACTCGTAGATTGGAAGACCGCGCGAGTGGAGTTCCTCTCGTGGGGGTTTATTTCTAGGATGGAGAGAAAAAAAAAGACGAAATTTTCCGCCGCATCTGGAATTCGCCGGGCGTCTCTCGATATCGCTGTCTCTTCTTCGGCGCTAATCGATGACGTTCTTGCGGCTTCGAGACCGCGGAGTAATTGTCTTCACGGTGTCTCGAAATAACCAGCCGGTATCTCAGCCAAGAATGTTTCGGAGTCGCATCTTTAGCGAAGATGGCGTGATGTGATACACGTCGGGAGATTTTTATTCTATTAGGATAAACGATGTGTGTGTATGTATATGTGTGTATACACACACATTTGCTTTGTTGATAAATGTGATAAATGATAAATTATAATTAAAGATAAAGCACATTTACATACGTATTGTACAAATGTGCTGCTTCAAATCGAACTGCACTTATCATATTATTTATTAACAAAGCAAATGTGCAATATTCTAACGAACACGAGTATGTATTCGAGTTAATCCTCATTATTTATTTAAGTGTTTGTTTAAGTGTATCTTTTGTTTTTTTTAGTCAGAATTGGAGTTTACACACATCTATTCGTTAGACGCGTCGGGACATTTAATTAATGTGCGTCATCGTGTTTTTCTTTTTAAATTGAAAGATAAATTTACGTATTCCAAAGGAGTAGTATCAAGAAAAAAAAAACGCGACGAAAAACAAAAATCGGCAATGCATTAGCCTCTGTCAAATATGCGTGTTTCTTTTTGTTTACGAGCAAATTGTTTCCTTTCGCACGTAAGCGGCTAAAAATGCCAAATTGTTCCGCCAAATATAAAAGCTCTCTCTCGTGATTGTCCCCCTTTTATCCGAGAAGGGATTGGGCGCGGGATATCGATTACACCATGAAGGGTGAATTTATCCGATCGACCGCGCGCTAGAAACCAAAGGAATCCCAAACAATTACTTGTAGGAAGTAACACGCGGCCGTAAATTTCACCGACTTCACGATAGCACTTTAGTCGATTTATCTTCTCCTTTAGTAATAGTTCGGAATATCGTCTATGATTGACGATTGGAATTCCTGGAATCTCACCCCGCACGTTTCCACCACTCCCCCTCTCTCTCTCTCTCTTCGGTAAACTCGTGCCGCGAAACGTTTCTCGGGGAGGTCGTGATTTTCCGGGGCGTTCCGACCGAGGTCTTTTCTCAATCTACGACGTTATTTGCGAAAATATTCTGGAAGACGGCGACACAAATATCGCACGACAGTTTTCTCGTGCGTGCAGCTTCTTCCGGATGAATTCCGGAACGATGTCGTCAATATTGTTTTGCTCGCGTACGTAGTTGGTACGTAGTGCGTGTTCTTACATTTATAAAGAGAGAGGATGCACGTTTTGTTGTTGTTACAATTTGTGTGACATTTGTATATTTATAATTTTCACTTGAGTTATAAAAATAAACAAAATTATAAATATAAATATATACTTTAGATTTTTGTAGATTTATATTTATAAATTATCATTCGAGTCACACACAAAATAAATGACAATATAGCGAACAGTAAAACGGCAAGTAGAAGAAATGGTTTTGCTTGTCGCGTCACGTCGATAAACTTGTCGATTTTCGAAGAATTTTCCGCGAAAATCTGTCGTTTTTTGTTCAGGGAAGTTGAGCCTCTTCGATGGAATTACACGGCGTGCGCGAAGCGAAATAAAGTTATGGCGCTTGTTCTCCAGGATTCTAAATACTCCCGCAATCCGTTCTAATTCCGTCCGAAAAGTTTAGCGTACCGAGTATCTTTCTTTCTTGTCTCTCCTCTTTTTCTCTGTCTCCGCCGTATATTCCCACCACGGCGGCCAACTTTGGTCAAAGTCGCAAAAATTTCATAAGAAATAATGAAAGCACGGCGACACGGAATAAAGGCTTCTACAAATATAATTAGCCCGACGGTATAACTTTATATGCACCGTGGGAAAGAGAGTCCGCCCGCCGCGGTTCGTTCTCTCGTATTTTCGCAGATTTAAAAGGTGGTGGCTTGGGGGGCTTATATATATCGCATACATTCAACACGAATCCGTCTCTGCGGAAACTATTATAACGAGTTTAGCGGTCTCGGTTATCCTTGCGAGAACGTGATTAAAAGGCACACTGCCGTAGGGAAAAATAATACTATTAGAGAAAAAGAGTCTATATATATGTATAAGTGTATATAGACTTATTTTAGTTTATATTACGTATTTTATATTACGATATTTTATTACGATGTATTATTTCACACGTCGAATATGTCGAACATGTGAAATAACACGCGATGTATTATTTTATCACACGATATATACGAACGTAATAATACATCGTAATTTAAGATAAAATAATATCAATATATATTTTATTTATTTATTAAAATATTTTTACTTGTGTAAATTCTTCACGAATAGACACGAGTCTCTCAGACCCGCTCAAAAATTACACATCGGCGTTTATAGTAAAAATTAGTTTTTTTTTAACGCTTATATCTTCGTGATTACTAGAAATTTTTTCAATTTGTTTTTTTTTTTTTATCAACGCAGAGTCGCACAAACTTTCGATTCAAAAAAACAAAATTGAAAAAATATTGATTTCTCGCGGAGATTTTAAAGTCGCACAAGTTTAACAGACTCAGTCTGTCCAACTTTGTAAGTCATTTTTGAGGTCTGTCCATGAAGGGTTAACAAGTGTCATGAATTTACTTGGAATATAATCGATAAGATGATGTCACATCTTTCTCTTTTCGATAGATTCGATTTCCTGCCTCTTATTGACCACAGCGCGTTCCTTCTTTTCTCTTTGCAGAAGACGAGAGCGCCTTGGTACAGGGCGTCGTTACGGAAGACGGTCTCTTCGATGGCAGCGTCGTGACCAGATTCGAAGAGTATTACATCGAGCCGACGAGCAGGTATTTGAATAAAAATGAAGACACGTCGCCGTCCTATCACACCATAGCTTATCGTACTTCCGACGTTACCACCCCGCCGCATCCATTACCGTGTGCCAGTCATCAGCTGCATCGTGAGAGTGCTCTTCGTGATTCCACGGATAGGTGAGTGTCTATCTCTTTCTCACGAAATATCGATGTAAACAGTATGATCGGCGTTATGATATGGACGAGTTTTTTCTCGAAAATTATGCAACTGAATTTGAAATTCTCACCGAGAGTGATTTTTCGTGCCGTCTCTCGGGCGATCCTTCGTTCGTTGAAATGATGTTTACGGAAATTTCCGATTTTAATCCAAGATTTTGTTTCACGTCACTTTCGTTCCGCCGGATATAATTGTTGCAAAGTTTTAAAATGTGTTTTTGTCTTTTTTAAGTTTCTTAAGAGGAAGAGAGTTCATTACGTCATATTTTACATGTTATTGCCTTGAGTGGAGGATTTAATAGCGCTACATCTTTATTAAGACATTCTTTTTAAACACGTACATCTTCCGCCGTTCTACTTGATGAAAATATATTTCGCACGGACGGGGACGATAAAAGAGAAGATATCTAGAGAGAGTGTATAAGTTCGCGTAGCCGAACTCGGCGCGCTATAACTCAGACACGTGTATAAGGAAATTTCCGCCGGTCAGAATTATCATATATTATACGTCTCGCGTCAGTCTTCATACTGAAAACTATGAATGTAAATTTAAACTTTGTGCGATGTCTGTTTCTCTCTCTCCCTCTATCCAGGTACAGGTATAACAGCTCTCAGACGTTCTACGAACCCTTGTTCGGCGAGCACGTTGCTCTCTATTCGAGGGAAAACAACGCGAGGGTGTTAACGATAGAGACGGATAATGACGTCGAATACACGGATGCGTGAGTATTCTTGTATTTTTCCGTGCAAAATCCATTTGCAACTCAAATAAAATATGCGAAAAATCATCGCTCAGGGATATTTGTTGGAGAAATACAAAAATTTGAAAACTAAAAATCAAAAAAAACCAAAACGATGCAACGAAAACTAAAATACCGTAAAAAACAAAAAACAAAACATTTATCACAGATATTTTCCTTCTTGTTTATCTTAAAACGCGCAACTCGTGTCATGACACTTGTATTACTCAACGTGACAACTTTACTTTTTCGTAGAATAAACATAGAATAAAAAATAAAAAAAAAATAAAAAAATAAAAAATAAAAAAATAAAAAATAAACATAAATCGAACAATTTTATATTGAAAATAAAATTGGAAAATTGATTGTACGAAGTGCGGCCGGATTTATGGTTTCGGGGTCGGTTCGCATATCGATGGTGAAGTACGTGCGCGGTATTCGTCTGGAGTACGAAAAAAACGCGCGCGCGGTCAAAATTGAACATCGCCAGAGTAAAAATAGACTTCGGACGTTTTTTGACATCAGAAGTCGGGAACTCAGGTGTGCCGAACGTGTGTGTGTGCGCGCCAAGGGTTTTTCATTTCGCCGCGCACAGTTGCAGACAAAGCGAACCTTTATTTTCTTCTTCCTCTGTTTTCCTGTGTCTCCAGCGCGAGCAACAGAGATCGGATCGCGCGACATCTGCACAAGCGCGCAACAGTGGATCCCCGAAAAACTACTTGCATGCTCTACTTGCAAGCGGATCATCAGTTTTTCGCGCGATACGGCACGGAGGAAGCCTGCATCGAGGTGATGACGAGGCACGTGCAGCGAGTCAACTCCATCTACAAACACACGGGTGGGTGTTCATCTCATAGCGATGTGTATCACGACGCGCACAAAATGATCTAACAGGTTCGCCGGTGCGAGAGAGAGAGAGACCCGCAGCAACACACGCGGCGGTGTGAAACACCCGGGGAAAAATTATGGAGGGAAATTGCAAAATATCGAGAAACGCCGGGAAAAACGTCGGGAGAATATAATTTAAAGTGTTGCGCGAATATCGGCGAGCAAGAGGAGGAAAAAGAAGGGAGGAAATTCAAGGAAACGCGCCGCGTAACTTCGGGGAAATCATGAAAATGTTTTAGATTTTCTCGCACGGTTGTTTTTTTCTTACATGCAACATATTGAGAAAACGAAATTACACGTTTTAAATGTAAATAATTGAAATAAAAATATTTCCATGATCGCGAATTATTGAAAACATGTGAATTTTCATTTACGACGTTAGCGATTGTTGCGATTGCTCAAATGAACAGATTAAATTGTGGATACGATAAATCACAGAATACCTATACTGTTAACGTAGAAACAATGCAACTCTCCGTATAGACTCCCCGGAATAATTGTATGATTGTTAAAAACAAAAAAAAATCGAAGTTTGAAATAACATAATTTTTATCTCGATAAAATTGTTATTTGATATAAAATGCAAAACTCTTGTGTTTTTTTATTACCACGTACGACATTTTACGTTATTGTCGCGCTGCGTTTAATAAATACATTATATGTGTAACTAACATTGAATCGTGCGTTACACGCAAATTGCTCAGTTTGTATGGACCGGGGAGAATGAACGGAGGAAAATCGCGTGGGAGTTGTCAACGAGGCAAGAAGCACGACTGAAACAACACAAATTGAACTGAATATTATTCTGTCTCGATAAACACGCAATTTACGTGAAACTGGAACATCATCAACGGTATTATATGTGTGTTTTTTTTTTCTCCCTCAGACTTCAATCAGGACGGACGACCAGATAATATCAGCTTCATGATAAAACGCGTCAAGGTGCACAGCGAGGACGCTTTGAGAGATCCTAATTATCGCTTTCCAGGAAATTACGGCGTAGAAAAATATCTGGAACTCTTTTCAGGTAAAAAAAAATAAACATCTCGCTGGGTTGTTCCCGCTGAGACTCGATGTGCGCGTAGTGTCATTATTCGAGAACGAAAGAATGGACCACATTGAAACGATACTCGGACACATTTGCTTCGTTACAGAGGAAGACTACGACGCGTTTTGTTTGGCGTATATGTTCACGTATCGAGATTTCGAAATGGGAACTCTAGGCTTGGCGTGGACGGGCGATCTCAAGAACGCCGGCGGCGTATGCGAGAAAAACGGGGTAACTACGATAAATAATAACAATAACAATGTTTTAATTCTTTTAAATTTTAAATGTTTTTTGTACAATTCTTTTGTGACTTGAGTTTCAATTTATAATTTTTTCTTTATTCTTAGTTTAATATTTACGATATATCGATAACATTTAAAATTTTATAAAACTATAGAATATTGTATATAAAAATAATATAGTATTTTATAAATCTATAAAAGGTTTTTTTATAAATCCAATAAATTTTCTTTTAACACCTGGCAGTGACATGTATAATCAAAAAAAAAAAAAAAAATCCCTTGTATCGAGTTAAATTGACGTAAAATGTTCGGATGATAACCGATGTGCTCACAATACGTCTATGTCATGGTGAAAAAAGACAAAAAAAAGTAGAGAAAAATTTATCGACTAATCCACTTCTCGACAAAAATGTAATTTCTCGGTCGCTTCGCGGCGACTATTCGCCGGCCGTACGAGCGTGCCGTAAATTGTGGAACTTTTTAACGGAAAATAATCGACGGAATAACGTTGCAGCATTACCGCGGCAGCATGAAATCATTGAACACCGGCATAGTGACCCTATTAAATTACGGGAAGCACGTACCGCCTGCGGTCTCTCACGTTACTTTGGCTCACGAGATCGGCCACAACTTCGGTTCACCGGTACGTATATATTATACTTCCGTCACAGGACTCGCATTTGGATGAATGACCGTGTACGCGAGCGTTCCGCGAGCGCAAGCTGATGTCACCGTACACGTCAATAAGCAAACGACACGACGACGCGCTACATAACGTTTCTTTGTTTCTCTTTCTCTCTCGCAACCAGCATGATCCGGAACAATGTACACCGGGCGGCGAGGACGGCAACTTTATAATGTTCGCCCGGGCGACCAGCGGCGACAAACGCAACAACAACCGTTTCAGCCCTTGCAGTCTGAACGCCATAAATCCCGTGCTGAACAGCAAGGCGCGCTCGCCAAAGGGATGCTTCACCGGTGAGTTTTGCAGTGTACATACATCACGCGGCGACGAGAGAAGCGCGCGGAGATTGATCGAGAACGCGCTCAATTTAATCCTCTCTTTCAATTATTTTCCATTTCGAGTTCGCTTCTAACCCCAACGCTCGGGTGTCTCTGTTGCATTGTTAATTGTAGAACCGCAAGTATCGCTGTGTGGCAACGGCGTGGTGGAGGAGGGCGAAGAGTGCGACTGCGGCTGGGAGGAAGATTGCAGGGATTCGTGTTGCTTCCCTCAGCGTCGTTATCCGCCGCCCGAGGAGACTCCGTGCACGCTCACTCCGGGCTCTGTGTGCAGTCCTAGTCAAGTATGTATGACGCCCGCAAAAAATACGCGCGACCCCCACCGGTATTGTCGTGGGAATTTCCGTATGACTTTCCCTCTTCAAAGTTTTAAAACTCGGAAGCTTCCAAGTCTCCTCTTCGCTTTTCAATCTTGAAGGCATTAAATATTGGATAACCCGGAAACGTTAAAATTTCGTTTGCTTGCTCCAACGTCCGCATATTTGAACGTTCGTTTATCTTGTTATCTTTTCGCTTAAAAGTGCGTAAGGATTTAATTGAACTGGAAAATAAACAAAATCTTTATATACGAGTGCGTTTCCCTTCTCCGATGATGCAATTACGACGTGATACACTTTGCGCGCTGACAGCTCCGTTCGTTTCCCTATTTGCAGGGCCCGTGCTGTACCACCGAGTGTAATCTCCGGTTCAGTGAGAAGTGCAGGGACGACAACGGCTGCCGCGACGCCAGCTTCTGCGACGGTCGTACTCCGTATTGTCCGCCATCAATTAATAAACCCAACAAGACCATCTGCAATCGCGAATTGGTTTGCTTCATGGGGGTAGATATTAATTTTTGTTTTTTTTTTAAATGCTCTTATTTGGCTAACGAAAACGAGCTTGTCTCTCACGTGCGTGTTGCAAATTTGTATCCGCAACAGGAGTGTACCGGCAGTATTTGCCTGGCATATGGACTGGAATCATGCCAATGCATACCGGGACCGAACGATCCGTCGACGAAGGCTTGCGAGCTCTGCTGCCGACTCCCCGGCGAAAATCAACCGTGCTTGTACGTTTGCTATATGTGTATATTTATTGTGTAACAGTTTCTTTTGTTACATTTTACGACAAGTGAAATTTGTCTATCAAATATTTTTCTTCGCAGATCGTCATTCGACTGGAACTCACCGCCGTACGACATTCCCGACATGTTTTCGAAACCGGGTACTCCGTGCAACGATTACAACGGTTACTGCGATGTCTTTCAAAAATGTCGCGAGGCACGTAAAAAACTTGGTCGCGAGCGATTATACGATCCGGATAGCTGGAGACGGTATTAATGATAATGTTTTATTCAGGTCGATCCAAGCGGTCCATTAGCAACTTTGAGGAAGCTCTTATTATCCGACGAGAGTTTGGCTACTTTCAGACGGTGGGTCATCGAGCACTGGTACGCTCCTGGTCTGATCGTTTTCGCGGCAATAACATTGCTGGTATGTATAATATTCGAATTAAATTGCGATTGAGAAAGCAATATATTTGATTTTAATTAATTATGATTGTTATTTATTAATATATATTATTATTGAATAAATATTATAAAATTATTTATAATTATTCATTAATAACATATATAATTTATCAAAACTTCTATTAATATTTTTGTGCAAATAAGAGAGAAAATACAGAGAGTCATGCTACATATTCATGTATCCTACACATGTTTATTGCCAGAATCGATTAAGGAAAAAAATGAAATGCAACAAGAGTAAGTTTAAAGATGTGGTAAAGTAGGTTAGGTTATGTATATTTGTGCGAAACTGTAACACGTAAAAATATAACGTAGAAGTAACGAGTTTTTTTTGTAGGCGCTAGAATACATATAAAAACTATAATTGCTTTTTGGGAACAATATGTGATTTCAAATTTACCGTAGGCTTTGTTACTTTGTGAAAAAAACACAAATATGTAAAATTCATATATATTCGTAGCAATTATATTGTCAAGTAAATTTATTCAATCAAAAACTTTGTAAATATTGACGAAAAAAGATACACACGTTACGTATGAAAAACATGATGCATGTAAACGTGGAAATATTTTGTTTTTTTTTGTTTTCAAGGTGGCCAGCATGAGATTTCTGGGCAAGCAACCGGACTTGAAATTAAAGTCTGTTACGATAATTCACAGTTCCACGACGGAAACTGTGCGACTTCCGCCGGAGGGTGCGGAGGGAGTGACGGTGCACCCGCCGGCGGTACGCGCCAAGCTTCCCCTCAGTAGGAAGGTCAGAGAAAAGAGGCGTCATCGCAAACATAAAGACGGTCACACCGATAGCAAATCCAATAATAAGGTAAATCGAATAACGGATCGTAATATGCAGTTACATTATCGTGTTAACAATCTCAAGCGTGAGATTGAGATTTGTTGTGAGATTTACAACAACAAATATTCCATTTTCTCTCTTAAAGGACGTAACGAAAAAGAAACAGCAAATCCAGCAGACGAAGAGATTATCCACCGGACAGGCGGACGACGTGACACGAAAGAGACCAGCTGAGACTTCAGCTGCTGCGCAGGAAAACAAACGGAAAAAGACATCAACGACGAGAGACAAAGGACAAAGTGCCAATAACAATAGCGGCAACAGCGGAGATAACGATAAGAGAAAACGAAAGAAACAACATAGGAAGGAGGTGATAGATTACTCGGCAATCCAAACGGAAAAAGAGCCAGAACCGAACGCAGATCCCAAGAGTAAAGTGCGTTCCTGGTTACTCGCGTCCTCGCAGTGCCGACCGGAGACTGGTGCGCGAACCAACATAAACGGTTTGCCAAAGAGCAAATCGACTCCTGTAGGTTTGACCACTAGCGGGGCGGTAGTATCCAGAGCGCCGATATCGCGGCAACAGCCTCTGACGAGCGCGCGGCGACCCAACACGGAAACCGGAAGAACGGAGCTGAAGAACTCGTCAGGTTCGCTCGCACGGAAGGAGCGCGCTAGGCTTCAAGTGGTGTACAAGCCGCCGTTTCGCTTTAGCGTGAAATTACGCAAGTCTGACAAAGTAGCGCAGGCACCAGCGACGACAAATCACGTCAACGCGAGCGGCAGTCGAACGGCGAAGCTGCCGAGAACTGGAGTGCTCCTGCGAACCGCCAAGAGAAAAGACCGCGGCGTCAGAATCGGCAGAGCGCGGCAGATCGCGCCGACCGGCATCGGGAACAGCGGCAGCGATCTTCAAGAACCAGCCAATTCCGATCTACACACCGTGCCCTCCGATCTGGAAGTGTTGCTGTCCGAGAGCGAGTTTCTCTTCTCGGACACGTGACCACGTGATTTTCGGATGGGACAGATTTGAATTTGTTACAGGCTGCGGCCGCATTAAGTAGCTATTGTGCATCTTCTTCTAGAGAACGAGAGTAGATAGTAAACTTTAGAAAACACGCGCGGGATGGTAATTTATATATATAATTAGCTCGTGCGTGTGGGTGAATCCCGTCCTGTGGAACGCAAAAGGAAAGTGGGATCTAGCTTATTTGCCGAGCTTTTGTCGGTGTCTTGATTCATCCGTTATTTGTTTCCGACTGTTTGCCGAACTGCCAAGACGTCAGTGTGACGTTGCATTCATTGATTCTCGTTGTTCTTCCTTTCCTTGTCTTTAGAACGAAGCGACAGCGCGACGACCGATTGTACGTTTGCGATCGATCGCGCTCTGATAGGCGACATACAATGAACGTTTGCGAAAAACGAGATTTGCTCTTCGATCGGCAAACGTACGGTAGGTGCGTGCGCGCGCGCGCGCTTTTTTTCTAACGATCATAAGCCAGTTTTCTTCTTCCAAAGAAAGGGGCCAAATCCGCTGTTTAGGAGCAAATGGCGTAAGTGCCGCAAATATATTTAAATGCTGTTTTACTCGCCTAATGCTCCTTGAAATTACGCTATGAAAGCAGATTATAATCTTAACGATCCGTTTTCGATTGTAGCTTTAAATTTTCAGGGATCAGTGCGTAAACTATTTGTGACATGCATTATACTAAAAAAAAAAAAAAAAAAGAAAAAAACAAAAAAAAAACAACGCCGTATATTGTCGGGTAACGAAAGTAATGCTTCTTATCTTAAAAGAGTCTCTTTACATCGTGCCTGTTATTCTGTATTCTCCTTTCTGACGCTTAAGAGAAGAGGTTTTCTTAAGAAAAACAATCCAAGTGAGATGTTTAATTGTGTGGCAATTATGTCGGTCGTAAGAGGATAACAAAAATAATAATTACACAGAGCCTTGATGTATTAACTAATCACAATTCTTTTAGAATTTCATTCTCATCACGATCAAAGCTGATCTGACGTAAATGAAACAACTGGTTATCTCAGAAATCTATTATCGAATTTTTTTTTTTTTTTTGTTCGCTTTGCCTGCAACGTTGAAGTAACGTTATTGTTCACTCGTGGTTCCTATCGTCGACAATTCCTAATCGCGTTTCGTGAAGCATCTCGTCGGATCGAAGCTCGCTCGTGTTATTCAACGTTCGTGAAAATCGAGCGAGAAATGGCGAACAGCTTATATTTTTAAGACTGTACACACAAAAGTGCGGATCTCTTTTTTACGAGCGAGACACACCTGTTCCGCCTGATCCGATCGATTTCATTTACTCGCGATTGCCACCGACTAGGAGACACGCTCTGTGTGTGTGTGATCCTTGATACTTCGTACATACTCAATCATTCCTCTAATCCCGATATGGTGCTATTGTATTTATGCCCTTACTCAAAAGAACAGGAAAATTCGCAATCTTGTAGATATATATATATACCTATTTTACCGCTCAGACATTCCTGTTTTCGCTTTGCGAAAGATAAGCGGATTAACTGAAATCGTCTAGTAGTCACGTTTTATTTGCTCTTTCGTTTTTTTGAAAGCTTTGACACACTGAAGGATATTATTTAATAATGATCAAATAAACTTAGATATAATTTATTGTTTTCTTCTTCGGATTACGACGGACATCATTACATATTTTTACATAATAATTACTTTACAATCGTGAGAGGGAGAATATATGTTTTATAATTTGTTATAAAAAGATATAAGAAGAGGAAATTTTACTTCGCAATCATTGCAAGAAAATGTATTGAGCAAACTGCGAAAGCGCGTTTCTTTTGTAAGCTCATTATTTTATCAAGTTACAAAATTATTATTAACAATTATATATTATTTATAATAATTATTGTACCTAAGTTTTCGATTTGCATCTAATTCCACGCAAATTGTAAATTTACGTAATTTTATTTTTTACATATATTTTCTTGTACGTGTGATTTTTCTTAATCGACTATATACGTGTATATATACTTTTTGCAGCGCATTATCGAATGCATTTGCCAAATTTAAGTTCCTCGCGGCTCGCGTGCTCGAGCCAAAAAAAAAAGTGTATCTCGATACAGAGTATTCACGTGTTCGCGTTTCGAGTGTCGGATTTACAGGGATCGTCGCGTGATTCGTTGTGTGAGATGATGATCTCCGAGACTCCGCTAGCTTTTTTTGTATTAGCCAACACGTATGAGTACGGTTAATGTATCCTCCTTAAAGATCCGTTTATACGATCGACGACTTCTCATATATCGTTTATACTCCGATACTACGTTAAGAGATGCGCATGAGTCGTCACCATGTATAGCGTAATAACAGAAAAAGAGTTTCGGATCGATACTCAAGGATAACAACATTAATAACGTTCAATACGCTCGTTGGCGGTGTTGTATTTTTTATTATTTTTTACCGAAAAAGAGGATAATTCAGAGAAAAAAAGAAGAGAATACCCTAAATTATAAGTATAGCTAAAGTAACTTTACCTAAATATTTATTACTAACTATCGATTTAAAAAACAGGGTCTGACAGATTTATTTTGTTTCACCTGATTTGAAACTATTTGAGTAAAACTTATTCACAATTGACACTCGCGTGATTTAACACAAATTGTAGTATGTTTAGTTTCCAAACTTGCCATTTAACGAGCAAAAATTTAATCGTTTTTATCTAAATTGTTTAAAACGAAAAACTAATGTCGCTAATTAATTTTGTTTTTTGAGTTTTTTTTTTAAAACAGATTATATTTTTAAGTTTCGCGACAAAGAGTGCGTAGACATTAAATGTAACAGGTATTGAAACTCGCGTAACTTAGACGGCGCTATATATTGTACGTTTATTCGTTAACGGGAGCCTAATTTGTTAGTGTGTAATATTGCTATTTTAATTGATATATTTTATCATTAAAAAACTCGCAAAATACGTATAGTTGCGTACGTATAGGATAAACCGGGAGTTTTCACCGCAAAACTCTGTACTTCTAACGTTGTTACACGTGATCGTATCGCGCAAGTTGGCGAATGATTTCGTTATTTGCTGTCGATAGGGTCACAGGCGAAAACATCAAGAAGAAAATTCTCGTATATATGTACATATACACACTCTACATACTTAATTCGTAAGAAGATGTGATGTTATTTTTACTTGTGGATATATACAATTAACTGCTCGCAAAGAAAAACGTGTGCTCTTACTCTTAAGATCGAGCTAAGAGATATGTGTATTTCTCTCTTACCTCAACTATAACTAACCCGCAGCATTGCCGTTATTTTCGTGATCTACAATCACACCGATGCCGCGAACGCCAAGCAGAGCACACACATACTTGGATAAACTTGAAATACATTACTTTCAAAAAACAATTTGCGCATAATCATTTATATACATTCGCGCATGAGTACATGTTACGCGCTGTAAAATAAATAAATATTTCTTTGTAACGTCGAATTTAAAAAAAAAGAAAAAAAGAAATATTTATTTAATCGACGTGTTTCTGAAACTCTGAGTACATACATAGGAAATTAAATTGTTTAGTCGGAGAAGAAGAAGAAGGAAATTATTTTCACATAGCGGTGTAGCGTTTAAATTAGAACTTACGGAAATTTGTCGATTCTTGAGGTTTTAACCAGTTATATACAATATACATATGTGTATATATATATATATATATATATATACATATATATATAAAAGCCAGTGGCCATGTCGCGTAAAAATTGCTTTGTTGTGCCTAGTCGCTGCGCGAGGATTGTCGCAAATTCACGCGCGAACGCGACGAACGTTCGTTCGCCTTCCCCTTCCCTCCCGAGAATTCAGAAACGTTACCCGTTTTAACTCTGTTCACATACATACTCTGTCGCATCTTATATGCGTATAACTTATACATAATACATATATTGTGATATATACTTATATATTATACGTCGAGCAAGTAGTGTGCGTATTTCGCTTTTCTCGTAAAGGTTTTGTGTTGTAATCAACAACAAGAAGAAAAAAACAAGAGAGAGAGAGGAGAAAGGAAGAGAAACTCGTAGCTTCGAACGTAGAATCAAGCAAATAGACAAAAATGTTCGGATTCCGTAACGCTTAGATGATAAATCGTAGATGTTTGACCTCTGTATAAATCTGTCTACCGAGAGAACGAGAGAGAGAGAGAGAAAGAGAGAGATTCAGTCGCGGGCGAGGATAAATCAAATTTGCAAAAAATAACGCAAACCGTAACGATCATATTTTAAGGAATATGTGTAAGTGCGTTAGAGAGGACGCGATGCACGGGAGAAAGGTTTTTCGCGCTGTTTTTCTTCACGAGAAAAATACACACACACACACAAACACATGAGTCTATTTTTTTCGAACCGTGAAGCGTTACAGTTAGACACGATGTCGAAAGATCCAGAAGAAAGAAATAATAATCAATTTGTGGGAAAAATCAAAGCAAAACCTAAAGTGTTCACACACAGAGTTTAGAAGTCGAGATATATAAGTCAGCCTTAAATATCACACACGTTTTTTAATTATATATAACACGTTTCTTCTACCGTAGAAATTGCATAGAAATTCTTTTTTTTTTTTTTTTTAACAGGATATTATTCGTGTTTAATTGCTTCGCTTCACGTAGCGGAAAGTATAAACGACAAGCAACTACTAATGTGTCAAAGAGGCAGCGATGAGAAAATCAAAATGTTTTTACAGATATTGTTTTTTTTATACATCGACAAAAAAAAGTAAATGGCGTATTAAAAGCTTTTGTAGTGCGAATATTTTTAGTCGAGACAACAGCCGGTTTCTTCCGGTCATGTGCGTTCGAAGGCGCGCAAAATCTTTTTCCATGTGCGCGCGTCACACCACTCGAAAAAAGTAATTCACTGAACAACACAGATTTTTTTTCTTTTATCTGCGAGCGATGAGAGCGCCGAGCGACTGTGGCGATTTTAGCCAAGATCAAGGTTGATTAACTCGTAACTTACATAATACCGTAGAGAGAATCTCGCGTTTTAAGCTGCTCTCGAGTATATACTTCTTGTTCCATTTAACGAAATTAGCGACGAGAGACGGCGGGATATGCCTGTTTGTGCGCGTTTCCGCATGCCAAATGACAACACACACACACACACACACTTAAAATACACATATATTCGGATCGACAAAATCGAGGGCACAAGTTGGGTCTCGATTTCGAACCTACTTCGGAAATATTTGGATACGTCCGAGGCGAGACTGTTATTATTATTATTATTATTATTATTATCATCATCATTATTATTACTTTAATCGCGTATATTACCGTAAACTTGTAACTGATATAAAATGGGGCTGCTGTATTTTTACACGGACTTTGTACAAATATAACGAAAGCTCCGCGCGGGAGAAAAATTACGCGTCTCTCCCGTCGCGACATTGTACATACCTGTATACCAATAAATACTAAACAAAATGTGGATAAACAGCAAAAAGAGTTTACGACCGATTCAAGGAGCAAGTGTTATATATATATATATATATATATATTGTGTCGTATATTGGAGTCGACACTTCCGTTCACGTTATTGAGCGGTCGTAAGCTTCAGACTTTATTACAGCCATTCTTCCATCACAGTAAAAATATTATTTTTATGTGACTTTTTAGTGATAATATTATTTTTGTGTGTTTCGATGTAAGTTCCGTCGTAAAAGTAACGACGTTTTGTTTATTTTATCGCAAATCGTCTATACGAGCTAATTATAGCCTTATTTATTTTTTTTCTTTCATTTTTCTCACGACGAACTTCGTCACTAGTTTCTTTTCGTTCTCTGTTTTTGGACGTTATCCAGAAATGTTTTGGTAGCCTTATCTATCGCCGCATTTATTACCGCGCACGCTTCTATCTATATGAAGTAAAAAGAAACGAATGAAGTTTACGTGTATTGTTTCGAGTCAAAAAAAAACGTAACGGGCCATCATTTAGACTTCACTTTTTCATTAAGCGTTTTTTTGTCTCGAGCCTCCTTCTCCGCGACCATACGAGTTATTATCTCGTCTTCGTCTCTCAACGCTTTTCTGTATTTTCTTTCCCACTTGTTCCTCGCCGCCAAGGACGCCGCGAGATCTTCCCTCGGAAAGATCACGTTATTAACTTCTTTTTTTTTTTTTTTTTTTTTGGTTTGTTCTTACTATTGTTTTTGGTCTTACGCTTTTCCTGTTGTTCCGTTTCTGTTTCTCGCGCTCGTCGGTGATTATGCGCTATTTGATTTTGCAGACCAACGCGCAGGTCTCGTTTCTTTCTTTCTTCTTCCTTCTGTCGCGTAACATCTTGATTCGGAAATGTCGATAACTCCGCGTGCTTCGCTTCCGTGCGAACCGCTTCTTCTATCAGACGACGCGATCGAGCTTCGCTTAGATCGCAATTTGACAGCGATTGTGAGGACGATTTTATTCGGTTCAAGTTTCGATCACGTTTTACTTCTTCGTCTGCAGCGGAAAATTGATAATTTAGATATTTTCTCTTATATTGTATAAAAAAGTCTCTCCCCCTCTATTTGTAATTTTTTAAATTTACTTTTACGCCGCGATAATTCAACAGCCAATCTGTGCGTTATTTCGATTTCTCTTTCTTTCCGATCGAATGTTTCTCGAACGCGTGACAACTCTTCTATCTTGCAAATTTCTCTTTGCTTCGCGTGTAAATGACGTCGCGCAATTTTGTCATCACATCGCTTCGCCATTTCGTTTCGTCTCATCTCCGCTGCGGAGATTTGTTTCTTCTTTTTAGCGTCATCTTCGATCGAGAACGCGAAATCTCTTTGCGTTTTCATCACTCTTGATTATAATTCTTTCGAGAGTAATTTATCTTCTCATGTGAAGTTGCGCTCTCGAAATATCTCGATAACTGTCTTCTTCTTGAGAGATTTCATAAATCCCCGCTTTACCCGTTGAACTGATTCGCGGGTGCGTGACTATGTGATTCATGGGCAAAGATATGGAGAATAGATGACGCTATGATATAACAAAAGGCGGAGTTCACAGACCTTTGATTATATAACTACGAACTGCCAGTCATAGATAGAAAAGGAATCTGAGAGCGGCCGTAAGCGCATTTTACCTGTTCCAGTCAACGAGCGCCGCGATGTCCACGTTTTGTGCACACGAACTAGACGAATCAACCCCTTTTCCCGTTTTTATCTACCGTTCATTTTTATACTCTTAAAAAAATATATATATACATTTCGGATAATTTAATAAACAAGAGTTAAAACAAATGAACTGCATGTCGTGCGGCCAACATCAGCGAGTCGGTTTCGCAGCCGCAATGCCTCTGAAACCGAAATTCTCCACTTACCAAGTTTGCGTAACTATTCTCGAGGCAAAGTATTTACCGCAAAATGCAAACTCACTGGTCGTCGTTAAGGTCGGAAATCGCAAGCGAAGGACGGTGATGCGGGAAAAGTCCGACAATCCTATTTATAATGAGGTATATAATTATCTGTCAAAACTTTGCATTCTCTCTAATTGACGTAATTAAGCTTTCGAGAGGGTTTTCACAAAGTTTTTTAATATTTGAAGAATACGAATGATTAAAAACTTCTGGAACATTTGGAAAATATCAAGATTCTTGATTCTGTTTTAATTTTTCGAAATGTATAGTGTTCAGATACTATATTTTACTTGTCAAGAGAAGTGGGAGTATATTTACACATTTTAATGATTTCAAACAATATTTATTTTTTCCCCTTTAACATACGCGCAGTATTTCGTATTTGACTTCACGTGCAGTCAGGACAGTCTGCTAAATACGCTAATCACAATAACGGTGTATCTGCGGAATTTCCTTCGACGTCTTAAGTTCCACGGAAGCACTTCCTTCGAAGTCGCAACAGTATGGGAACAACCAGGTTGCAAAACAAATTAATTAAAAATAAAGAGCAAAAATCTTGCAAGTTTTTATATTACAAAAAATTTCACGATTTATTGCAATTAACAAGTGGAGAGAATTATTATACATTTTATGAGTGGCAAAATATAATTTTATATCTTACGTAGTTTAGAAAAAGAACTGTTCTTTTGAAAAAAACAAAAAAGAGATAAAAAGTGTTGGTGAAAAAAAATATTGATGTACACAATATTGGCGATGACAGATAACATTGTTCTTTACAGACCGACAATATTACCATAAATGGGCTGTGTTAACAGATCCGAAAGATCTAACAGCATATCCGAAAGGTTACGTGAAGTGTAATATTACGGTGAACGAAAAGGGTAGAAAAGTCAAAGTTCATCCAGAAACCGAAGGTGAAGATGATATCGAAGGGTACGATCTTCTTTCAATATTGAATGATGTGGCGATATTGATATCTGTAAACTTGTAAATTAATTTTTTACAAGTTGTTTTTTCACACATCGTATAATTTTGCGTGTTATATACAATTTTGCACGCGAATATATATTTAGATAAATATTATAGGAATCTGTTGTTACCCTTCGGAAGGGGAACTATGCTCTTTAGACAATACGCGCGCTACATCTTCGTTGTTTATCGCGCCGACGGTTTACCCGATATGAGCAGCTTGTGTAGGAAGAGCAATTTCGAAAACATTAATCCTTACTTGCAGATATCGTTTGCCGGACTAAAAGTACGTTTCAATTTTCTTCTCGATTTGTCATACAAAAAAGATAGAAATACAAACCTTCGAATACCTTTATCTTTTTTTCTTTATATAATTACGATATATGATATCACTTTTATCTTTTCCTCTTTATATAACTGCGCGATATATCACAAACATTTCATATACGTATTTTTATTTTTTTTTATCTTAGAAAAAATAAGAACTCAGGTCGGAGTTTAATATACTGTAGTATGCTGTAATTGTTTTTATGCGCAATAAAACAGTAGTAGCATATAGCGCTTTTAGGGGTCGACGAGCGAGACATGGCAGACCTATACTCCGAAGTTCCACGAGGCTATTATTTTCAAAGAAATGTTCCCCGTTCTCTGCAGCCGCGTGAGAATCATTATAAAGCATCGTATCGACAGTTGTCGGACTTGCGTCGTGGCAGTTTATATCTTGGATATAACGAAGATTTCGAATTCCGAAGAATACGGTGAGAGAGAGAGAGAGAGAGAGAGAGGAAATTGATCAAAAATGATGGAAAAATTTTAAATTTTAAATTTTTTGTGATTTTACGCAAAAAGTAATTTTTCTCCCGACGTTTTGAAAGCCTTTTGAAAATGCAAATAATCGTCGTCGGGAAAAAGCAATAAACGAAAGTGCGACGCGGTGCATACGTATGAAAGATTGCGCGAGAGGTGACAAGAAAAATAACATTTGGATTTTCGACAGGATTCCTACCGACTTACGGACCGTCTTTCATCCACTTTTACGGATCCAGCGCGGTGGAAACAAATGGCTGCTCGAGCAAATGCTTGACAGCGATGCCTTTGTATCGCGGAAGGGTGCTTCTGTCGTTGAAAACTGAAATAGATGACCCAGAAGCATCTCCCGGAATCGGAGTCAGAACAGTCCCGGCATTTCCCATTATTGAAGTGATTAGATTTATTCGCAATGTGATTCTATTGTCGCGATTGTTGGTACACTCGCAGTTGAAATTTCCCTCTTGTTGAATAGAAAATAGTTTTAAGACGCTTTGAAATATTTCGCATGTACAAAAAAGTCAACGGTACGCTGTTTTTTTTTTTTTTTTTTTTTTTACCTTTGTGAAGTAAGTTTTTCTTTTGAAATAAGTTATTTTTTCTTTTTTCTTCTTCTTTGTGTTAAAAATCTAGAAGAACCTGTGGTCAACCGAGGAATACGTTCTCGTCGGAGTGCTTTATGACATTTGTATGATCGACCGTTCTCGATTCAGGTCAAAATTGATTAGCTTTGAATTGAGTTTGGGGAATGCGGGCAATCAACGGTTCTCGCATAGCCAATGCGTGGAGAACAATAACGACGTCGAATCGGGTACTGCATACATTTTTTATTTTTATCGACATCGCGTTCTAGAAATGCGCCATTTAGATGCGCCAATTAAAATATTCATTCTTTCCCTCGTCTATTTTATATGTAGAAAATGAATTGCCGGAAAAGCGTTTGAGCTGCGAGAGTCAATCGACTCCGCGAGCCACCGGTACTCTGGACGGCAAGTATAATTACTTGCCGTTGGGTTCCAGAAAGCCCTTCCTGTACGTGAGGTCTTGGTGGCCGAATTTGGAATGGCGGATCCACAACAGCAACAATCTCCGCTACATCGCTAATTTTTTGGTTCGTTGCAATTATTTTGTTTTTCTCACAGTCAATTAAAACAATCAATGTTATTCCGATCTCAGATTATTTAATACTCGCGCGATTGGTACAAGTTTATAACAATGCAAATCCTACTACGTAGGAGACAAGAATGGAGGAACTGGAGACTCTCATGGCCGTGGAGAGTCCGATCGCCTTTGAAGCTTACAATAAGACGATGCGCGCGTTGAAGGTTCACTGCGCGCGATATCTGCACGTATTGGATACGAACAAATACGATGACAAAGGTGGAACGACTCGGCTCGATCGTCATCGTGTGAAACTGTGTCAAAGAGGCGTCGAGAACGTTCTCAAGAGAATGAAGATGAACGGTGAACTGCCCAATAACAATTACATGAGAATCGCGATGGTCCACGCGTATCAATATTTGAAAACGTTGAGGAATCTGTGCGACGACGTGAGTTCCGAATCATCTGGCCTGTAATTCTAATGTTCTTCTTTTTTTACTTTTTTTTTTACCTTACGAGGTGGAAAGATGAAATTTTAATAAAGTCACCAAGTTCGCACCGGATTAGTATTTATTTATTTATTTTCGGAAAGAATCTCATGAGGGGAATACAGAAAAAAAAAGAGAAAAAAGAAAAATAGGAGAATATTCACTCTTTAGCCACAGCACAGCCTCCCAGACGTCTTCGTCTGGATGATCGCCGGTTCGAGAAGAGTCGCGTACTCGCGACTGTCTGCGGATAAGATTATCTACTCCGAAGACGTCGCCGAGACCGGGGAAAAGTGCGGACGACGGATCAGTCTTTTCCCGAGAAATCCGGAAGATGAGAGCGAAACCGTCGAGTACTGCGCGTGCAAGACAGATGTCTTTTTGTGGCTCGGCAACGCGAAATATGTTACCGCGTGCTGGAGCGCCGTGCCACCGGGATACGAGATCGATCACGACAAACGTATTGACGAATTTCCGAAATATATCGAATACAATCAATCGTCGGTGAGAGAAAACTACAATCTCAGAAACCCGCTGTCGCGATGTCACACACATCGAGAATTGTAATTTATCTCTCGCGACAACGCAATACGATCTCGTTAACAGGCGTATCAATTGCGAGCTCACATATTCCAAGGTCGCTTCGATCCCGGAACGAACTCTTCCGGTTTGCTGAACTCGTTCGTGCGCGTCGTCTTTCACGGATACGCGGCTTCCACACAAGTAAACATCGTTCTGAGTTTTTAATTATTACGACGCGAAAAAGAGAGAAAGAAAGAGAGAAAGAACGAATAATCCGTCCGATTTTTTTGTAGGTAATAAAACAAAGCTTGGATCCGTTCTGGGACCAGACGTTGATTTTTCCTCCGGTTATCTTGCACGGTACCAGGGAATACATTAAATTCTCACCACCCGAAGTCGTTCTGCAAACGTTCGATCAGGATTTATACGTAAGCGGAATAACGTTCTCTCGAGCTTAATCGCACATAACACACACATACGAATATTGTCTGTGTGTGAAAAATAATTCAGGAAACGAGAGAATTTTGCGGCAGATGTGTCGTAGCACCGCTGGTGAAACTCGCGACGGAAACCTACTCGCCGCCTGAATTCCCGCCGAAGCTCAAATGGTGCAAATTGCACTCGCAAAACGACTCCACCGGTTCGATTCTCGCCGCTTTCGAACTGATAGAAGTTAGTTGTCGATTTTTACATCTCTCTCTCTCTCGAAAAAAAAAATATTGCGTTGCGCGCATAACATCCGGTCGCGTTTATTTTCAACCGATATTATTTTTCTCGTTGTTTGCGTTTTTATTCAATTTTCCCGACCCGCATTTCCCACATATGTCCGTCGGTTTTCTGATTTTTCGAAGATAAGAAAATTTATGACCCTATGCGCGACGCTCGATAAAATATACATGCGTCATACGTACCAAATCAGACGGAAAACAAGGAGGCGATGGATTTTCCGCCAGAAACGTTGGAGGAGGATAAGATTTACAGCATCCCCCCAGATATCAGACCAACAATGACCAAGTACAGAATGGAGGTGATTTTTTGGGGTGTCCGCGATATAAGGAAGATAAATTATACGCCGGTACGCAGGCCGAGAATTATAGTCGAATGTTCCGGCGTTCACGTCAAGTCGGAGGTGATGAGGAATGCGAGGAAATTCAGCAACTTCGAGCAGCCGCACGTCATGATCGAGCTGGTAATTGCGAAACGATTATAACGCGCGAGTTATCTCTCTTTTTCACAAATATTTTTCAAACAAATACGTCGCATCGCGTGCAAAAAAAAAACAAAAAAAAAAAAAACAAACAAATTTAACACTCGAAATCGAACACTTATTTACTTTTTGTGCAATCAATGCAATTTCGACTTCGTTCACAACACAATGTGAAATCCCACATCGCTCGGAAAGCGAAAATCCGCGCGGTACCGCGCTAACGGCGAAGCTTTAAAACGCATTAATCATCAAGGAAATGCCGGAGCTCGAAATCTACTATCCAAGCATAACTATAAAGGCTTACGATTCCCGTGGATTTGGCTGCTTCAAATACGCCGGGATCTGCATTATACCCAGCATTCGCGTGTTTCTGGAACAATTAATAACCGTGGATGATTACAACGCGCGGATATACGAGTCAAAATTCATGGAAAAGTTTCAGCTGGCGAAACAGCCGAAGACCGTAGTATGTTAGTGCGCGTTATTTATTTCTTCGAACAACTATATACTCGTGTTGTGTGATAAGAAATTATTATCTACGAATTTTTGTTAGAGATAACAAACACAGTTCCGGGACAAAGTCGTTTTTTATATGAATTCTCTTGAAAACAGTACCTTTGCCGATCGATTATAGTCCGTCAAAGGAAGAAAGCAAGGATCTTATTGCGTACAAGAGAATGGCGGCTGCGGACATCTACTTCAAAGTGAAAGGACCGCTCGTAATCGCGAAGGAGATATTGAAATCCAAGTTCTTTGTCGGAAAGAAGGAAGCGGAAATCTACGGGGACGACGGCGATGAAACTCACGACTGGTGGAGTAAATATTTTGCTTCACTTCAGGTACATATGTACAGAATGTGCAACTAAAAAGAATCGGGTTCAAAACGAAAACATTCATTACATTAAAAAATTTGTCTTCTCGCACTGTGAAAAATACATACGCGAAGTATCATAGATAATCAATAAAGCCTCTTTTCTCCCGCGCCTCGCGAGAACTTTGATGGAATAACAATCTCGCAAAATGAATATTTTAATTTTAATTTTGAGAGAAAATTAGTTTTTGAGATACACGAACACAAAACACGCTGTTGCGAAAATTTTTAATATCAGAAATATTCATAACACGCGTGGCGTAGCATTTAATTTCTCGAAAAACTGCGTTTCACAAAATTTTCGCGCAACTTGGTCGAAATTTCGTCGTATTATTTCGTCCATTGTTAATCGACAAATTGACAAATGAGTCTGTTCCGACGACATTCGCGCGACAAACGTGTGCTCAACTAGCAGTCGGAGAATATCCGATAATGCAAATTAGCGGAACGAACGTCGCGTTCCATTTGCAGGAGGAGAGAAATAGGGAATTGGGAATCACGACACCGTTCCGTCGCAAACCCGTGGCAACGTTCAAGGTACACTTTAATGCACTTGCTCCCCGAGAACTCTGAGTATTATTTGAGAAAATCGTTGAAATCAGATCTATTCCACGGAACTGGAGATGCAGCCGCAATTCGAGAAGTTCCAGGATCGACTCAGCGTTTTCGAGTTCTGGCGAGGAAAAAAGAGCGAGAGTTTCGATCAGGCCGGAGATAATCCCGCGGGAAAATTCAAGGTAGAAAAAAAAATTCTTCGACTTGTCGAGAGAAGAACTCTCTCTCTCTCTCTCTCTCTCTCTCTATCTCTTTGTAAAATTTGTTATTGCGACAAAACAACATCTCGAAATTGGAGATTTTTATCTAATCTCTTCTTTTTTTGGCGCAAATTACTTGAAACGCGTCTAAATTCGGTCAACATCCTGGAATCGGCGGATTCTCGATAACTATCGTGTCAAACGCGACTGTTTTATATCTTAACAGGGACACATCTCGATATATCGCTGGCCACATCCTGACGGCGTTCCATGTAAAACGAGAAGCGGCAGAGACGCGGCTAATGGTCTGTGCACAGATTATCCGCCTCAGGAGCCCGTTAAGCTTATCGTTCGACTCTACGTTGTAAAAGGTTAGTCTTCGCGTTATACATGCGACGAACGAGGTTTCAGAAACATTTTTTTCTCATTTTATCTCGCAATAATTTTCTGTATATTCAATTTCTCTCGTCGTCAGAGACTTTCAAATATTCAAAAGTCGAGAACGCTCTCAGCAAATTTACCTTTCGCGCAGGCATCAACTTGAAACCGAAAGACCCACTCAGCGGAAAGTCCGATCCGTATCTTTGCGTGAAGCTGGGAAAAAATTTCATCAACGACAGGAAGAATTATATACCGAATCAATTAAATCCCACGTTCGGTCGGTAAGGTTCGACAAAAAAAAAAAAAAAAAAAACGGCCATAAAGCTTATTTCCAAGGTGTTCCCGCCTCGAGGTGTGCCCTTCGAGCGTTATCGGGCAATGCTTTTTTATCGATAGCCATCTGCGCATCCGTGCGTATCGACTTTCTTACACAGCTCGCTTTTTATATCGCTGCGCTAATCAACTTTTTCAGCTAACCGATTTTAAATCGCGGCTTTAATATTAATAATCTCAATTTTTTATAGTATAACATATACATTTGGTACATAATATATATTTTTATAATATTATACATAATGTATATAAGTTTTTATAATTTAAAACCGTGCAAAGAGAGCAATGAAAAAACCATTAATCACTGTAATGTGATTTTGAACTTTCTCACTTATTTGCTTGGCAGCGTATTTGAGATTGAGGCGAACTTTCCGCGGGATTACATGCTGGTGATTCAAGTGTGGGACTTCGACGTCACGACCGCCGACGATCTAATCGGCGAGACGCGAATCGACATCGAGAATCGATTTTACAGCCGGCACCGAGCGCACTGCGGCATCGCGAGGGTTTACAACGCCGGCGGTTACAACGCTTGGCGAGATCGCGAGCGGCCGACGCAGATTTTGGAGTTACTCTGCAAAAAGAACAATCTACCGTCGCCGATTTACGGCGATCGCGAGGTCAAGATTGGAAAGCGAACGTTTCGTCTCGACTTGACGTTCGAGCGCGGAAACGAGACCGGTACGTGAGATATTTCCGTGATGAGGCGCGTGACGAAAAATGTTTGATTTTGTTTTGCGGAGAGTTTTGTTGCGCCAAAACCTAACCGTGTGCTCTCAAAAACGATGAGGTGATCCGTTAATTAATTTATGCTAAATAAGCGATATGCTCTTAATGCAGACAGAGACGAACGTCTTGCTTTGAACGTGCTTCATAATTGGCAAGATTTTCCCATTTGTGGATGCGCCTTGGTGCCGGAGCACGTCGAGAGACGGTCGCTTTTCAACGCCAAGAGACCCGGCCTCGAGCAAGTATAACTCGTGAAATAACTCGTCTTACTGTAAGAAAGAAACTCTATTTCTCAGAAAAACGTGATCGTCGTGCAAACAATGCTGTTTCGTGAGAAAAGAAAAGCGCCATATTTATATCTTAATTATGTCGTCCGCGCTCGAGTATTGCACAAACATTTCTCTAATTAATTGTCGTGTAACTAAAGAACAAGCACATAGGGAAGGTACAAATCACAGAAAAAATTACGTAAAGAGAAATAGCAAACTATAATTTTGTATTTTCGTAACGCAAAGTTTTGCTTTTGTAAAATGTCAAACATGAGCCAGCGGTTACCGCAGTTAGAAAAATAATCTTGATTCAGGGCAAGTTGGAGATGTGGATCGATATGTTCCAAGCCGGCGGACAGTTGCCGCCGAAACCGGCGGTCAACATCGCTCCTCCAATACCGGAAGAGTACGAGATTCGCGTGATCGTTTGGAACACCGAGGACGTACCATTGGTCGAAAGCCAATTCCTTACCGGAGAGAAAAGCTCCGACATTTATGTCAAAGGGTACGATCTTTATATAAGTTAGAAGAAGAAATGTAAGAAGAGTCTTTTCCCGAGAGAGTCTTTTGACAACTTGAAAAACGTAACAAAATAAGCAAATTTGTTCAGAATTTAGTTTACATCGCCAAAACCTGTGTGGCCGTATCGATTTTGCAAAGAGCCGACTCGCGTATGTTTCTTTTTTCGAAAACTATTTTTATAGATGGATTTTGTATGAGGACTATCAAAAAACCGATGTTCACTATAACTCACTCAACGGCGAGGGTAACTTTAATTGGAGATTTGTATTTCGCGTCACGTACTCGAGGGGAGAGAACGCCATGATAGTCCGCAGGAGGGTCTCGGTGTTCGCGAAAAACGAGACGGAGGAGAAACTGCCGTGCAAACTGCGAGTGCAGGTCTGGGACAGTGATCACTTTTCCCCGGACGATTTTCTAGGTAATCGGAAATTATGTATTCGTATTACACACCGTACGCAGGAATATTTCGAGCTCATCGAGTAACGAACCAGAAAATTATATATATAGCGCTATGGGGGCTTTACACACACACATACACAGAGGACGGGAAGTATCTAACGTACAAGGATGTGTGTTAGATGTGTTTACCAAAGTTTATAATTAATTGTGCAATTTATGACGTGCCGCTTAATTGTCGAGCATCCTTTTACGAATTAATTAACGCGTGCAGGAGAGTTGACACTGGACCTGTCGAGAATGCCACGGGGCAGTTCAAACTCCAAAAGCTGTACGTTGAAATTACTCGAACCGCATCTACCCACGGTGAATTTATTCAAAATTACGCGAACCAGAGCCTGGTGGCCGTTCGCGCGCAGCATCGCCGCCGGAGAGTACGTCCAAGCGGTGAAGTATCGAGAGCGAGCACTTTTTCCCGAGAAAAAAAAAAACTTTTTTCATCAATTATGAAACGCGATATTCAAGATTGCCACAGATATACATAAGAATCAAGAATGAGCCTATTTTATTTTTTTTTTATGTGTGTGTTTCTCTTCTCTCGTATTACAGGGCAAAGTTGAATTGGAAATGTCTGTTCTGCGAGCGAAAGACGCGGACGACGAACCGGCTGGTAAGGGGAGAGATCCACCTCAAGGTCTTCCGCCTCCTAGGTTTGTATTTTCTCGTGCTCTCGTTTCAGCCGAGTCGAAAAAACACGAGGGAAAAATCCACGTTACTTCAATTTGAGAAGAAAATTAAAATAAATGTGGTATATATTTCCCTCGTGCATATAATTTCAAGTATATATATATATATTTCGTACACGTGTAAATTTTTTTTGCAGACGACCGGATACTTCCTTTTCTTGGTTCCGCAATCCGTGGAGAGCGTGCTGGTTTGTCGTTTGTCGCTATTATAAATGGCGGATAGTGTGCTGCTTCCTATGCACGCTACTCGTGCTTCTAGTGGCATGCGGGATTTACGCTTTTCCCGGGTATTTCGTTAAGCGCCTCTTGGGCGCTTAGCTCCCAAATGCGGAGCACCCTATGTGTCTTCTATGCCAAAGTATATTCTATGTTTGAAACGTCTTGTCTGATCCTACAGAGAGCTTTCAACTTCTTTATAAAGTTCTTTAATATAAGCTAGAGGATTTTATTGTTATTTATAACTTGCTGATAAGTAAAAAAGTATTAGATTTTATTCTATATACATGAGATACATATACATATATCTTAATAGAAGTAATTTTATTATTTAAATAATAAATAGTTATAAAATTAATTTAATTCGAAAATCAAAAATCAAAATACAAAATCACAATACAAAATATATCAAGGTATCTCTTATCGCTCTCTTATACTCGTATGTACATATTTCTTTCTCTTGTCAGTTTTTTTCTTATCATTTTCTTATCATCTCGCTTCTTTTCGCTTATCTACTTTACCGACTCCCTTGCCACTTATTCTCGCGTAACCTACCTACTCTCTCCCATCAGAGGTCTCCCAACTCCGACAACTGTTCCAACAAACTAAAGAAGACATTTGAATACAATTTGTTTTATCTTCACAACATTATTTCTTCTGTATTAGCACAACACAGACGCGCGCTACGCTAGTATTATTTTTATTTTAACGTTGTGTCAGTGAACACAACCTGTCGCTGCAATGACAGCTAACATATACGTTTTACAAACAATATAATACACACATGATGTCTATATGAGAGATGTCAGAAATAACGCATGAAAATCAAACTCGAAAAATAAAAGAAAAAAGGAAGAATAGAAAAACAACACGTGACAGGGAAAAGAGTAAAAAAGAAAATATTATATATATTATATATAATATTCTATATCTATCTATATATATATATATAATACACACATGTATATACCCTGATAAGAAAATATTTACAAAATTATGTGACAAAATCTTGCACTAAAATTGTAATTTGCAATTATACAGATATATTTTAGGAAATAGATGTAAAAGCATTGATCTTTTATAAAATATTTGTAGTTGTTTCCAAAATTACTTTCCAAATACTATTCCGGCAAAAGAATTTAGATATGACGAATCATCTTAACGGTATAATTGCAAAATTAATTTCAAAAAGAAATTGTCTAATAATTGAGAACGAAATTTCAGCTATGTGATGTTTAAAATATGTAGAAATATAAATGCATATGAAGAAATAAACTTAATTCCTGTATATATTTATGGAATTGCGTACTGAGTTTTCCACAATTTTTGACAAATATATTTTACAAACTTTTATTTCGACACAACTGTTGCGTTATGGCGAATCATCTTACTCCAATCATTGCAGGATCGTCGTTATTCATGATGCCATTTTTGTGCAATATTGTCACAATTTGCCTATTAGAGTATATATATATACAGGGTGTCCCAGAATTGGTTTAACATCGCTCGTACACAGGTAGAAGGAATAAAACTAAGGTGAAAAGTCCTATACCATTTTGCTAGATTCGCAATAGTTACCGAGATTTTAATTAACAAA